>NC_074681.1:1493290-1668873 GCF_029448725.1 Salvelinus fontinalis
AATCCATCTCTCTCTCTCTAACCCTCTCTCTCTCTCACCCTCTGTCTCTCTTTAACCCTCTCTCTCTCACCCTCTGTCTCTCTTTAACCCCCTCTCTCTCTCTCACCCTCTGTCTCTCTATAACCCTCTCTCTCTCTCTCTCTCTCTCTCTCTCTCTCTCTCTCTCTCTCTCTCTCTCTCTCTCTCTCTGTCACCCTCTTTCTTTAACCCTCTCTCTCTCTTTAACCCTCTCTCTCTCTCTCTCTCTCTCTCTCTCTCTCTCTCTCTGTCTCTGTCTCTGTCTCTGTCTCTCTCTCTCTCTCTCTACTCTCTCTCTCTCTCTCTCTCTCTCTGTCACCCTCTTTCTTTAACCTTCTCTCTCTCTTTAACCCTCTCTCTCTCTCTCTCTCTCTCTCTCTCTGTCACCCTCTTTCTTTAACCCTCTCTCTCTCTTTAACCCTCTCTCTCTCTCTCTCTCTCTCTCTCTCTCTGTCACCCTCTTTCTTTAACCCTCTCTCTCTCTTTAACCCCCTCTCTCTCTCTCTCTCTCTGTCATGTTTTGTCATTTGATTATCATGTCTTGTCCCTGTGCTTCCCTTCCATTTGTCTCCCTCTGCTGGTCTTAGTAGGTTCTATCCCTCTCTCTTCCCCTCCCTCTCTTCCTCTCTCGCTCTCTCTCTATCGTTCCGTTCCTGCTCCCAGCTGTTCCTCATTCTCCTAACTACCTCATTTAATCTTTCACACCTGTCCCCTATTTTGCCCTCTGATTAGAGTTCCTATTTCTCCTTCTGTTTTCCGCTTCTGTCCTTGTCGGATCTTTGTTTGATGTTTGCTGTTCTGTGTCCTGGTTCCGCCCTGTCGTGGTTTTGCCTTCATCAGATGCTGCGTGTGAGCAGGTGTCATCTAAGATATATCCTGGAGTACCGTTTTGTTTAAGACTGGAATAAAGACTCTGTTTTTGTTAAGTCGCTTTTGGGTCCTCATTCACCAGCATAACAGAAAGATCCGACCACAATGGACCCAGCGACTACGGATTCTCGCAACACTGCCATCAAGACCCAGGGAGCAATGCTCGGCAGACACGAGCAGGAATTGTCTGCTGCTCGTCATGCCGTTGAGACCCTGGCCGCTCAGGTTTCCAACCTCTCAGGACAGTTTCAGAGTCTTCGTCTCGTGCCACCTGTTACTTCCTGGTCTTCCGAGTCTTCGGAACCTAGGGTTAATAACCCACCATGTTACTCTGGGCAACCCACTGAGTGCCGCTCCTTTCTCACCCAGTGTGAGATTGTGTTTTCTCTCCAGCCCAACACATACTCACGAGAGAGAGCTCGGATCGCCTACGTCATATCACTCCTTACTGGTCGGGCTCGGGAGTGGGGCACAGCTATCTGGGAGGCAAGGGCTGAGTGTACTAACGATTATCTGAGCTTTAAAGAGGAGATGATACGGGTTTTTGATCGTTCAGTTTTTGGGAAGGAGGCTTCCAGGGTCCTGGCTTCCCTATGTCAAGGTGATCGATCCATAACGGATTACTCTATAGAGTTTCGCACTCTTGCTGCATCCAGTGACTGGAACGAGCCGGCGTTGCTCGCTCGTTTTCTGGAGGGACTTCACGCTGAGGTTAAGGATGAGATTCTCTCCCGGGAGGTTCCTTCCAGCGTGGACTCTTTGATTGCACTCGCCATCCGCATAGAACGACGGGTAGATCTTCGTCACCGAGCTCGTGGAAGAGAGCTCGCGTTAACGGTGTTTCCCCTCTCCGCATCTCAACCATCTTCTCCCATCAGCTCAGAGACTGAGCCCATGCAGCTGGGAGGTATTCGCATCTCGACTAAGGAGAGGGAACGGAGAATCACCAACCGCCTTTGTTTCTATTGCGGTTCTGCTGGACATTTTGTCATGTCATGTCCAGTAAAAGCCAGAGCTCATCAGTAAGCGGAGGGCTACTGGTGAGCGCTACTACTCAGGTCTCTCCATCAAGATCCTGTACTACCTTGTCGGTCCATCTACGCTGGACCGGTTCGGCTGCTTCCTGCAGTGCCTTGATAGACTCTGGGGCTGAGGGTTGTTTTATGGACGAAGCATGGGCTCGGAAACATGACATTCCTCTCAGACAGTTAGGGAGGCCCACGCCCATGTTCGCCTTAGATGGTAGTTCTCTCCCCAGTATCAGATGTGAGACACTACCTTTAACCCTCACAGTATCTGGTAACCACAGTGAGACCATTTCCTTTTTGATTTTTCGTTCACCTTTTACACCTGTTGTTTTGGGTCATCCCTGGCTAGTATGTCATAATCCTTCTATTAATTGGTCTAGTAATTCTATCCTATCCTGGAACGTTTCTTGTCATGTGAAGTGTTTAATGTCTGCTATCCCTCCTGTTTCTTGTGTCCCCTCTACTCAGGAGGAACCTGGGGATTTGACAGGAGTGCCGGAGGAATATCATGATCTACGCACGGTCTTCAGTCGGTCCAGAGCCAACTCTCTTCCTCCTCACCGGTCGTATGATTGTTGTATTGATCTCCTTCCGGGGACCACTCCCCCTCGGGGTAGACTATACTCTCTGTCGGCTCCCGAACGTAAGGCTCTCGAGGATTATCTGTCTGTTTCTCTCGACGCCGGTACCGTGGTGCCTTCTTCCTCTCCCGCCGGAGCGGGGTTTTTCTTTGTTAAGAAGAAGGACGGTACTCTGCGCCCCTGCGTGGATTATCGAGGGCTGAATGACATAACGGTTAAGAATCGTTATCCGCTTCCCCTTATGTCGTCAGCCTTCGAGATGCTGCAGGGAGCCAGGTTCTTTACTAAGTTGGACCTTCGTAACGCTTACCATCTCGTACGCATCAGAGAGGGGGACGAGTGGAAAACGGCGTTTAACACTCCGTTAGGGCATTTTGAATACCGGGTTCTGCCGTTCGGTCTCTCTAATGCTCCAGCTGTCTTTCAGGCATTAGTTAATGATGTACTGAGAGACATGCTGAACATCTTTGTTTTCGTTTACCTTGACGATATCCTGATTTTTTCACCGTCACTCGAGATTCATGTTCAGCACGTTCGACGTGTACTCCAGCGCCTTTTAGAGAATTGTCTCTACGTGAAGGCTGAGAAGTGTGCCTTTCATGTCTCCTCTGTCACTTTTCTTGGTTCTGTTATTTCCGCTGAAGGCATTCAGATGGATCCCGCTAAGGTCCAGGCTGTCAGCGATTGGCCCGTTCCTAAGTCACGTGTCGAGTTGCAGCGTTTTCTCGGTTTCGCTAATTTCTATCGGCGTTTCATTCGTAATTTCGGTCAAGTGGCTGCTCCTCTCACAGCTCTGACTTCTGTCAAGACTTGCTTTAAGTGGTCCGGTTCCGCCCAGGGAGCTTTTGATCTCCTCAAGAAGCGTTTTACATCCGCTCCTATCCTTGTTACTCCTGACGTCACTAAACAATTTATTGTCGAGGTTGACGCTTCAGAGGTGGGCGTGGGAGCCATTCTGTCCCAGCGCTTCCAGTCTGACGATAAGGTTCATCCTTGCGCTTACTTTTCTCATCGCCTGTCGCCATCAGAACGCAACTATGATGTGGGTAACCGCGAACTGCTCGCTATCCGCTTAGCCATAGGCGAATGGCGACAGTGGTTGGAGGGGGCGACCGTTCCTTTTGTCGTTTGGACTGACCATAAGAACCTTGAGTACATCCGTTCTGCCAAACGACTTAATGCACGTCAAGCTCGTTGGGCGTTGTTTTTTGCTCGTTTCGAGTTCGTGATTTCCTATCGCCCGGGAAATAAGAACACCAAGCCTGATGCCTTATCCCGTCTCTTTAGTTCTTCTGTGGTTTCTACCGACCCCGAGGGGATTCTCCCTGAAGGGCGTGTTGTCGGGTTGACTGTCTGGGGAATTGAGAGACAGGTAAAGCAAGCGCTCACTCACACTGCGTCGCCGCGCGCTTGTCCTAGTAACCTTCTGTTTGTTCCTGTCTCTACTCGTCTGGCTGTTCTTCAGTGGGCTCATTCTGCCAAGTTAGCTGGCCACCCCGGTGTTCGGGGTACGCTTGCTTCTATTCGCCAGCGGTTTTGGTGGCCTACTCAGGAGCGGGACACGCGTCGTTTCGTGGCTGCTTGTTCGGACTGCGCGCAGACTAAGTCAGGTAACTCTCCTCCTGCCGGTCGTCTCAGACCGCTTCCCATTCCTTCTCGACCATGGTCTCACATCGCCTTAGACTTTATTACCGGTCTGCCTTCGTCTGCGGGGAAGACTGTGATTCTTACGGTTATCGATAGGTTCTCTAAGGCGGCACATTTCATTCCCCTCGCTAAGCTTCCTTCCGCTAAGGAGACGGCACAAATCATCATTGAGAATGTGTTCAGAATTCATGGCCTCCCGTTAGACGCCGTTTCAGACAGAGGTCCGCAATTCACGTCACAGTTTTGGAGGGAGTTCTGTCGTTTGATCGGTGCTTCCGTCAGTCTCTCTTCCGGGTTTCATCCCCAGTCTAACGGTCAAGCAGAAAGGGCCAATCAGTCGATTGGTCGCATTTTACGCAGCCTTTCGTTTCGAAACCCTGCGTCTTGGGCAGAACAGCTCCCCTGGGCTGAGTACGCTCACAACTCGCTTCCTTCGTCTGCTACCGGGCTATCTCCGTTTCAGAGTAGTCTTGGTTACCAGCCTCCTCTGTTCTCGTCCCAGCTCGCCGAGTCCAGCGTTCCCTCCGCTCAGGCTTTTGTCCAACGTTGTGAGCGCACTTGGAGGAGGGTCAGGTCTGCACTTTGCCGTTACAGGGCGCAGACTGTGAGAGCCGCCAATAAACGTAGGATTAAGAGTCCTAGGTATTGTCGCGGTCAGAGAGTGTGGCTTTCCACTCGTAACCTTCCCCTTACGACAGCTTCTCGCAAGTTGACTCCGCGGTTCATTGGTCCGTTCCGTGTCTCTCAGGTCGTCAATCCTGTCGCTGTGCGACTGCTTCTTCCGCGACATCTTCGTCGCGTCCACCCTGTCTTCCATGTCTCTTGTGTCAAGCCTTTTCTTCGCGCTCCCGTTCGTCTTCCCTCCCCCCCTCCCGTCCTTGTCGAGGGCGCACCTATTTACAAGGTACGGAAGATCATGGACATGCGTTCTCGGGGACGTGGTCACCAGTACTTAGTGGATTGGGAGGGTTACGGTCCTGAGGAGAGGAGTTGGGTTCCATCTCGGGACGTTCTGGACCGTTCGTTGATTGATGATTTCCTCCGTTGCCGCCAGGGTTCCTCCTCGAGTGCGCCAGGAGGCGCTCGGTGAGTGGGGGGGTACTGTCATGTTTTGTCATTTGATTATCATGTCTTGTCCCTGTGCTTCCCTTCCATTTGTCTCCCTCTGCTGGTCTTAGTAGGTTCTATCCCTCTCTCTTCCCCTCCCTCTCTTCCTCTCTCGCTCTCTCTCTATCGTTCCGTTCCTGCTCCCAGCTGTTCCTCATTCTCCTAACTACCTCATTTAATCTTTCACACCTGTCCCCTATTTTGCCCTCTGATTAGAGTTCCTATTTCTCCTTCTGTTTTCCGCTTCTGTCCTTGTCGGATCTTTGTTTGATGTTTGCTGTTCTGTGTCCTGGTTCCGCCCTGTCGTGGTTTTGCCTTCATCAGATGCTGCGTGTGAGCAGGTGTCATCTAAGATATATCCTGGAGTACCGTTTTGTTTAAGACTGGAATAAAGACTCTGTTTTTGTTAAGTCGCTTTTGGGTCCTCATTCACCAGCATAACACTCTCTCTCTCTGTGTCTCTGTCTCTGTCTCTCTCTCTCTCTACTCTCTCTCTCTCTCTCTCTGTCACCCTCTTTCTTTAACCCTCTCTCTCTCTTTAACCCTCTCTCTCTCTCTCTCTCTCTCTTTCTTTCTCACCCTCTCTCTCTCTCTTTCAATTCAATTTAAGGGCTTTGTTGACATGGGAAACATATGTTTATATTGTTTACAAAGTACAAAAGGGAAAATAAATAAACATAAATATGAGTGTATTTACAATGGTGTTTTGTTCTTTCTCTCACCCTCACTCTCGCTCACCCTGTCTCTCTCTTTCTCTCTCTCTCTCTCTCTTTCTCTCTCTCTCCCTCTCTCTGGCTCTGTCTTACCCATTCTCTCACCCTCTCTCTCATCCTCTCTCTCTCTCTCTCTTTCTCTCTCTCTCCCTCTCTCTGGCTCTGTCTTACCCATTCTCTCACCCTCTCTCTCTCACCCTCTCTCTCTCTCTCCCTCTCTGGCTCTGTCTTACCCTCTCTCTCTCTCTCTCTCTCTCTCTTCCTCTCTCTCTCTCTCTTTATCTCTCACTCTCTCTCTTTATCTCTCTCTCTCTCCCTCTTTGGCGTCTGTCTTCCCCGTTCTCTCACCCTCTGTCTCTCTCCCTCTCTGGCGTCTGTCTTCCCCACCTCCACCTGTACCACCAGCTGTAAGTAAATTCTAGTACAGGATAATCAGGATGAAAAGATGGCAGCCACGCTGTTACCAACGGGTCCTGATGGCTTGCGCCGGTTCACTCGCGAATCCCTGGCCGCCATCGAGCAGCGGATTGCCGAGGAGCAGGCCAAGAACGCCAAGGATTACCAGGAGGATCTGGGCAACGTGGAGCTGCCCATGCCCAGGCCCGACCTGGAGGCTGGCAAACAACTTCCACGTATCTTTGGTGACATTCCCCCAGGACTGGTTGGGGTACCTCTGGATGACATCGATCCCTTCTACTTCAAGAATCAGAGGGTGAGTGTGGGGTAGGGGTGTGGGCTGTGAGGGGGAGGCGGGGGGTGGGATACAGGAGGTTGGTGGCACATTAATGGTGGAGGACGGGCTGGAGCGGAATGAGTGGAATGGTATCAAATACATCATGGTTTGATGCCATTCCATTTGAACTCCGTTCCAGACTTTATTATGAGCCGTCCTCCCCTCAGCAGCCTCCACTGTGACTCTCTGTGATAGTGCCAATACAATACTGATATATTCACGGTAACGTGATAGATCAGAGCAATTAAACACAGTAAAATACAGTAAAAGTCACCCATTGAACTGTAAGAAAATGTATTTCTACAGTATTTTACTGTAATTTACTGCATATTAGAAGCATATTAATGACTAGAAGGTGCGTCTAGAGGACTTATCAAAGGCTTTCAAACTGGATGTGATTACAGACAGATCAAATGGACATAGTTAATCATTACAAGGTTTAAGACCTGCTGCCGCTCTGATCTGTCCCCTATATGTAATTGTTAAGGAACTACTACCACCACATATCACTTAAATTAGTACAGGACTCTCACTAACGGGTGCCACAAATATAGACGTTTACAAGGCACGCCTTAAAATATGTTAATGAGCCAGTGATTCTTTCTCCTCCAATAATATTTCGCCCCACAATGCACCATCATTTACAATATGCTCCAGTAAATATATAGCAAAATAGCAATACAGTACTTTTTAAAAATTGAAAATACAATCAGTAATTACTAATAGTGAATATCTAATAATATATTACAATTTATATCACTTGCTCGTTAGGCCTTAACAAAGGCTTCCAAACTTCCCGTGACTCAACTAGCCTGTACCCCCTGCACACTGACTCGGTACCGGTGCCCCCTGTATATAGCCTCCACACTGACTCGGTACCGGTGCCCCCTGTATATAGTCTCCACACTGACTCGGTTCCGGTGCCCCCTGTATATAGCCTCCACACTGACTCGGTACCGGTGCCCCCTGTATATAGTCTCATTACTTAGCTGTACCCCCTCCACACTGACTCGGTACCGGTGCCCCCTGTATATAGTCTCATTACTTAGCTGTACCCCCTACACACTGACTCGGTACCGGTGCCCCCTGTATATAGTCTCCACACTGACTCGGTACCGGTGCCCCCTGTATATAGTCTCATTACTTAGCTGTACCCCCTGCACACTGACTCGGTACCGGTGCCCCCTGTATATAGTCTCATTACTTAGCTGTACCCCCTCCACACTGACTCGGTACCAGTGCCCCCTGTATATAGCCTCCACACTGACTCGGTACCAGTACCCCCTGTATATAGTCTCCACACTGACTCGGTACCGGTGCCCCCTGTATATAGTCTCATTACTTAGCTGTACCCCCTGCACACTGACTCGGTACCAGTGCCCCCTGTATATAGCCTCCACACTGACTCGGTACTCGACTCGGTACAGTCAGCATTTCACTGTAAGGGTCTACACTTGTTGTATTCGGCGCATGTGACTAATAAAGTTTGATTTGATTGTGACTCCAGGGCCAAACAAATCAAAAGGAAGTGGCCACTCAGACAAACAAATCAAAAGGAAGTGGCCACTCAGACAAACAAATCAAAAGGAAGTGGCCACTCAGACAAACAAATCAAAAGGAAGTGGCCACTCAGACAAACACATCAAAAGGAAGTGGCCACTCAGACAAACACATCAAAAGGAAGTGGCCACTCAGACAAACAAATCAAAAGGAAGTGGCCACTCAGACAAACAAATCAAAAGGAAGTGGCCACTCAGACAAACACATCAAAAGGAAGTGGCCACTCAGACAAACACATCAAAAGGAAGTGGCCACTCAGACAAACACATCAAAAGGAAGTGGCCACTCAGACGTTAAAGCTTTGGGACTTGCTGCCACTCTGATCTGTCCCATTATATTTCATTAGTACAGGACTCTCACTAACGAATGCAACAAATATAGCCTCTTACAAGACGTGCCTCAAAATATGTTAATACACGAGAAACAACAAGACCATGCACCCACTGGTGGTCAAAAGATTTTTGGAATGTGGTATGGTACTGTATTCTGAATTACAGTAAATTACTGGCAGCAATTGGCCAGTTAAGTTACTGTAGAGTTTCAGGACAAGGTTTGTAGGATTCCTAAAATACAGTATATTATTGTATTCTGTGGGGAGTACAGCATTCTCACTCACTGGTGCAACAAATATAGACTAACAGTGAAATACTTACTTAGAGGCCCTTCCCAACAATGCAGAGTTAAAGATACACAAAGTATATATACATTTGAAATAGTTGACACAAGGGGTGAATACACAGTGAATAACGAATAACAATAATGAGTAAAAATAACATGGTTATATACAGGGACTACCAGTACTGAGTCGATGTGCAGGGGTATGAGGTAATTGAGGTAGCTATATACATATAGGTAGGGGTAAAGTGACTAGACAACAGGATAGATAATAGACAGTAACAGCAGTATACTGTAGGTAGGGGTAAAGTGACTAGACAACAGGATATATAATAGACAGTAACAGCAGTATACTGTAGTATATTGTAGGTAAGGGTAAAGGATAGATCATAGACAGTAGCAGCAGTATACTGTAGGTAGGGGTAAAGTGACTAGACAACAGGATAGATAATAGACAGTAACAGCAGTATACTGTAGGTAGGGGTAAAGGATAGATAATAGACAGTAGCAGCAGTATACTGTAGGTAGGGGTAAAGGATAGATAATAGACAGTAACAGCAGTATACTGTAGGTAGGGGTAAAGGATAGATAATAGACAGTAACAGCAGTATACTGTAGGTAGGGGTAAAGGATAGATAATAGACAGTAACAGCAGTATACTGTAGGTAGTGGTAAAGTGACTAGACAACAGGATAGATAATAGACAGTAACATCAGTATACTGTAGGTAGGGGTAAAGGATAGATAATAGACAGTAACAGCAGTATACTGTAGGTAGGGGTAAAGGATAGATAATAGACAGTAACAGCAGTATACTGTAGGTAGGGGTAAAATGACTAGACAACAGGATAGATAATAGACAGTAACAGCAGTATACTGTAGGTAGGGGTAAAGTGACTAGACAACAGGATAGATAATAGACAGTAACAGTGTTGGGTAGAGTCCAGTGTGTTGGTAGAGTCCAGTGTGTTGGTAGAGTCCAGTGTGTTGGTAGAGTCCAGTGTGTTGGTAGAGTCCAGTGTGTTGGGTAGAGTCCAGTGTGTTGGTAGAGTCCAGTGTGTTGGTAGAGTCCAGTGTGTTGGTAGAGTCCAGTGTGTTGGGTAGAGTCCAGTGTGTGGGTAGAGTCCAGTGTGTTGGTAGAGTCCAGCGTGTTGGTAGAGTCCAGTGTGTTGGGTAGAGTCCAGCGTGGGGGTAGAGTCCAGAGTGTGTGTAGAGTCCAGTGTGTGGGTAGAGTCCAGTGTGGGGGTAGAGTCCAGCGTGTGGAGTAGAGTCCAGCGTGTGGAGTAGAGTCCAGCGTGTGGGGTAGAGTCCAGCGTGTTGGTAGAGTCCAGCGTGTTGGTAGAGTCCAGCGTGTTGGTAGAGTCCAGCGTGTTGGTAGAGTCCAGCGTGTTGGTAGAGTCCAGCGTGTTGGGTAGAGTCCAGCGTGTGGGTAGAGTCCAGCGTGTGGGTAAAGTCCAGCGTGTGGGGTAGAGTCCAGCGTGTGGGGTAGAGTCCAGCGTGTGGGGTAGAGTCCAGCGTGTGGGGTAGAGTCCAGCGTGTGGGGTAGAGTCCAGCGTGTGGGGTAGAGTCCAGCGTGTGGGGTAGAGTCCAGCGTGTGGGGTAGAGTCCAGCGTGTTGGGTAGAGTCCAGTGTGTGGGTAGAGTCCAGCGTGCTGGGTAGAGTCCAACGTGTTGGGTAGAGTCCAGCGTGGGGGTAGAGTCCAGCGTGGGGGTAGAGTCCAGCGTGGGGGTAGAGTCCAGTGTGTTGGGTAGGGTCCAGCGTGTGGGTAGAGTCCAGCGTGTTGGGTAGAGTCCAGCGTGTTGGGTAGAGTCCAGCGTGTGGGTAGAGTCCAGCGTGTGGGTAGAGTCCAGCGTGTGGGTAGAGTCCAGCGTGTGGGTAGAGTCCAGCGTGTGGGTAGAGTCCAGCGTGTGGGTAGAGTCCAGCGTGTTGGTAGAGTCCAGCGTGTTGGTAGAGTCCAGCGTGTTGGTAGAGTCCAGCGTGTTGGTAGAGTCCAGAGTGTTGGGTAGAGTCCAGTGTGTTGGTAGAGTCCAGTGTGTTGGTAGAGTCCAGTGTGTTGGTAGAGTCCAGTGTGTTGGGTAGGGTCCAGCGTGTGGGTAGAGTCCAGCGTGTGGGTAGAGTCCAGCGTGTTGGGTAGAGTCCAGCGTGTTGGGTAGAGTCCAGCGTGTGGGTAGAGTCCAGCGTGTGGGTAGAGTCCAGCGTGTGGGTAGAGTCCAGCGTGTTGGTAGAGTCCAGCGTGTTGGTAGAGTCCAGCGTGTTGGTAGAGTCCAGCGTGTTGGTAGAGTCCAGCGTGTTGGTAGAGTCCAGCGTGTTGGTAGAGTCCAGCGTGTTGGTAGAGTCCAGAGTGTTGGGTAGAGTCCAGTGTGTTGGTAGAGTCCAGTGTGTTGGTAGAGTCCAGTGTGTTGGTAGAGTCCAGTGTGTTGGGTAGGGTCCAGCGTGTGGGTAGAGTCCAGCGTGTGGGTAGAGTCCAGCGTGTTGGGTAGAGTCCAGCGTGTTGGGTAGAGTCCAGCGTGTGGGTAGAGTCCAGCGTGTGGGTAGAGTCCAGCGTGTGGGTAGAGTCCAGCGTGTTGGTAGAGTCCAGCGTGTTGGTAGAGTCCAG
Source organism: Salvelinus fontinalis (assembly GCF_029448725.1). Classification (NCBI taxonomy): domain Eukaryota; kingdom Metazoa; phylum Chordata; class Actinopteri; order Salmoniformes; family Salmonidae; genus Salvelinus; species Salvelinus fontinalis. The sequence goes on from NC_074681.1 coordinate 1,504,758, forward strand.
CGTGTTGGTAGAGTCCAGCGTGTTGGTAGAGTCCAGCGTGTTGGTAGAGTCCAGTGTGTTGGTAGAGTCCAGTGTGTTGGTAGAGTCCAGTGTGTTGGTAGAGTCCAGTGTGTTGGGTAGAGTCCAGTGTGTTGGGTAGAGTCCAGCGTGTGTTGGTAGAGTCAAGTGTGTTGGGTACAGTCCAGCGTGTGGGGTAGAGTCCAGCGTGTTAGTAGAGTCCAGCGTGTTGGTAGAGTCCAGTGTGTTGGTAGAGTCCAGTGTGTTGGTAGAGTCCAGTGTGTTGGGTAGAGTCCAGTGTGTTGGTAGAGTCCAGTGTGTTGGTAGAGTCCAGTGTGTTGGGTAGAGTCCAGTGTGTGGGTAGAGTCCAGTGTGTGGGTAGAGTCCAGTGTGTTGGGTAGAGTCCAGCGTGTTGGGTAGAGTCCAGCGTGTTGGGTAGAGTCCAGAGTGTGGGTAGAGTCCAGCGTGTGGGTAGAGTCCAGCGTGTTGGGTAGAGTCCAGCGTGTTGGGTAGAGTCCAGCGTGTGGGTAGAGTCCAGCGTGTGGGTAGAGTCCAGCGTGTGGGTAGAGTCCAGCGTGTTGGTAGAGTCCAGCGTGTTGGTAGAGTCCAGCGTGTTGGTAGAGTCCAGCGTGTTGGTAGAGTCCAGCGTGTTGGTAGAGTCCAGCGTGTTGGTAGAGTCCAGCGTGTTGGTAGAGTCCAGCGTGTTGGTAGAGTCCAGAGTGTTGGGTAGAGTCCAGTGTGTTGGTAGAGTCCAGTGTGTTGGTAGAGTCCAGTGTGTTGGTAGAGTCCAGTGTGTTGGGTAGGGTCCAGCGTGTGGGTAGAGTCCAGCGTGTGGGTAGAGTCCAGCGTGTTGGGTAGAGTCCAGCGTGTTGGGTAGAGTCCAGCGTGTGGGTAGAGTCCAGCGTGTGGGTAGAGTCCAGCGTGTGGGTAGAGTCCAGCGTGTTGGTAGAGTCCAGCGTGTTGGTAGAGTCCAGCGTGTTGGTAGAGTCCAGTGTGTTGGTAGAGTCCAGTGTGTTGGTAGAGTCCAGTGTGTTGGTAGAGTCCAGTGTGTTGGTAGAGTCCAGTGTGTTGGGTAGAGTCCAGTGTGTTGGGTAGAGTCCAGCGTGTGTTGGTAGAGTCAAGTGTGTTGGGTACAGTCCAGCGTGTGGGGTAGAGTCCAGCGTGTTAGTAGAGTCCAGCGTGTTGGTAGAGTCCAGCGTGTTGGTAGAGTCCAGTGTGTTGGTAGAGTCCAGTGTGTTGGGTAGAGTCCAGTGTGTTGGTAGAGTCCAGTGTGTTGGTAGAGTCCAGTGTGTTGGGTAGAGTCCAGTGTGTGGGTAGAGTCCAGTGTGTGGGTAGAGTCCAGTGTGTTGGGTAGAGTCCAGCGTGTTGGGTAGAGTCCAGCGTGTTGGGTAGAGTCCAGAGTGTGGGTAGAGTCCAGTGTGTGGGTAGAGTCCAGTGTGGGGGTAGAGTCCAGCGTGTGGGGTAGAGTCCAGCGTGTGGGGTAGAGTCCAGCGTGTGGGGTAGAGTCCAGCGTGTTGGTAGAGTCCAGCGTGTTGGTAGAGTCCAGCGTGTTGGTAGAGTCCAGCGTGTTGGGTAGAGTCCAGCGTGTTGGGTAGAGTCCAGCGTGTGGGTAGAGTCCAGCGTGTGGGTAGAGTCCAGCGTGTGGGTAGAGTCCAGCGTGTGGGGTAGAGTCCAGCGTGTGGGGTAGAGTCCAGCGTGTGGGGTAGAGTCCAGCGTGTGGGGTAGAGTCCAGCGTGTGGGTAGAGTCCAGCGTGTGGGTAGAGTCCAGCGTGTGGGGTAGAGTCCAGCGTGTGGGTAGAGTCCAGCGTGTGGGGTAGAGTCCAGCGTGTGGGGTAGAGTCCAGCGTGTGGGGTAGAGTCCAGCGTGTGGGGTAGAGTCCAGCGTGTGGGGTAGAGTCCAGCGTGTGGGGTAGAGTCCAGCGTGTTGGTAGAGTCCAGCGTGTTGGTAGAGTCCAGCGTGTTGGTAGAGTCCAGCGTGTTGGTAGAGTCCAGCGTGTTGGTAGAGTCCAGCGTGTGGGTAGAGTCCAGCGTGTGGGTAGGGTCCAGCGTGTGGGTAGGGTCCAGCGTGGGGGTAGAGTCCAGTGTGTTGGGTAGGGTCCTGCGTGTGGGTAGAGTCCTGTGTGTGGGTAGAGTCCAGCGTGTTGGGTAGAGTCCAGTGTGTGGGTAGAGTCCAGTGTGTGGGTAGAGTCCAGTGTGTGGGTAGAGTCCAGCGTGTTGGGTAGAGTCCAGCGTGTTGGGTAGAGTTCAGCGTGTGGGTAGAGTTCAGCGTGTGGGTAGAGTCCAGCGTGTTGGTAGAGTCCAGCGTGTTGGTAGAGTCCAGTGTGTTGGTAGAGTCCAGTGTGTTGGTAGAGTCCAGTGTGTTGGGTAGAGTCCAGTGTGTTGGTAGAGTCCAGTGTGTTGGGTACAGTCCAGCGTGTGGGGTAGAGTCCAGCGTGTGGGGTAGAGTCCAGCGTGTGGGGTAGAGTCCAGCGTGTGGGGTAGAGTCCAGCGTGTGGGGTAGAGTCCAGCGTGTGGGGTAGAGTCCAGCGTGTGGGGTAGAGTCCAGCGTGTTGGGTAGAGTCCAGCGTGTGGGGTAGAGTCCAGCGTGTTGGGTAGAGTCCAGCGCGTGGGTAGAGTCCAGCGTGTGGGGTAGAGTCCAGCGTGTTTGGTAGAGTCCAGCGTGTTGGGTAGAGTCCAGCGTGTGGGGTAGAGTCCAGCGTGTGGGTAGAGTCCAGCGTGTTGGGTAGAGTCCAGCGTGTTGGGTAGAGTCCAGCGTGTGGGTAGAGTCCAGCGTGTGGGTAGAGTCCAGTGTGTTGGGTAGAGTCCAGTGTGTGGGTAGAGTCCAGTGTGTGGGGTAGAGTCCAGCGTGTTGGGTAGAGTCCAGCGTGTTGGGTAGAGTCCAGCGTGTGGGTAGAGTCCAGCGTGTGGGTAGAGTCCAGCGTGTGGGTAGAGTCCAGCGTGTTGGTAGAGTCCAGCGTGTTGGTAGAGTCCAGCGTGTTGGTAGAGTCCAGCGTGTTGGTAGAGTCCAGCGTGTTGGTAGAGTCCAGTGTGTTGGTAGAGTCCAGTGTGTTGGTAGAGTCCAGTGTGTTGGTAGAGTCCAGTGTGTTGGGTAGAGTCCAGTGTGTTGGGTAGAGTCCAGCGTGTGTTGGTAGAGTCAAGTGTGTTGGGTACAGTCCAGCGTGTGGGGTAGAGTCCAGCGTGTTAGTAGAGTCCAGCGTGTTGGTAGAGTCCAGTGTGTTGGTAGAGTCCAGTGTGTTGGTAGAGTCCAGTGTGTTGGGTAGAGTCCAGTGTGTTGGTAGAGTCCAGTGTGTTGGTAGAGTCCAGTGTGTTGGGTAGAGTCCAGTGTGTGGGTAGAGTCCAGTGTGTGGGTAGAGTCCAGTGTGTTGGGTAGAGTCCAGCGTGTTGGGTAGAGTCCAGCGTGTTGGGTAGAGTCCAGAGTGTGGGTAGAGTCCAGCGTGTGGGTAGAGTCCAGCGTGTTGGGTAGAGTCCAGCGTGTTGGGTAGAGTCCAGCGTGTGGGTAGAGTCCAGCGTGTGGGTAGAGTCCAGCGTGTGGGTAGAGTCCAGCGTGTTGGTAGAGTCCAGCGTGTTGGTAGAGTCCAGCGTGTTGGTAGAGTCCAGCGTGTTGGTAGAGTCCAGCGTGTTGGTAGAGTCCAGCGTGTTGGTAGAGTCCAGCGTGTTGGTAGAGTCCAGCGTGTTGGTAGAGTCCAGAGTGTTGGGTAGAGTCCAGTGTGTTGGTAGAGTCCAGTGTGTTGGTAGAGTCCAGTGTGTTGGTAGAGTCCAGTGTGTTGGGTAGGGTCCAGCGTGTGGGTAGAGTCCAGCGTGTGGGTAGAGTCCAGCGTGTTGGGTAGAGTCCAGCGTGTTGGGTAGAGTCCAGCGTGTGGGTAGAGTCCAGCGTGTGGGTAGAGTCCAGCGTGTGGGTAGAGTCCAGCGTGTTGGTAGAGTCCAGCGTGTTGGTAGAGTCCAGCGTGTTGGTAGAGTCCAGTGTGTTGGTAGAGTCCAGTGTGTTGGTAGAGTCCAGTGTGTTGGTAGAGTCCAGTGTGTTGGTAGAGTCCAGTGTGTTGGGTAGAGTCCAGTGTGTTGGGTAGAGTCCAGCGTGTGTTGGTAGAGTCAAGTGTGTTGGGTACAGTCCAGCGTGTGGGGTAGAGTCCAGCGTGTTAGTAGAGTCCAGCGTGTTGGTAGAGTCCAGCGTGTTGGTAGAGTCCAGTGTGTTGGTAGAGTCCAGTGTGTTGGGTAGAGTCCAGTGTGTTGGTAGAGTCCAGTGTGTTGGTAGAGTCCAGTGTGTTGGGTAGAGTCCAGTGTGTGGGTAGAGTCCAGTGTGTGGGTAGAGTCCAGTGTGTTGGGTAGAGTCCAGCGTGTTGGGTAGAGTCCAGCGTGTTGGGTAGAGTCCAGAGTGTGGGTAGAGTCCAGTGTGTGGGTAGAGTCCAGTGTGGGGGTAGAGTCCAGCGTGTGGGGTAGAGTCCAGCGTGTGGGGTAGAGTCCAGCGTGTGGGGTAGAGTCCAGCGTGTTGGTAGAGTCCAGCGTGTTGGTAGAGTCCAGCGTGTTGGTAGAGTCCAGCGTGTTGGGTAGAGTCCAGCGTGTTGGGTAGAGTCCAGCGTGTGGGTAGAGTCCAGCGTGTGGGTAGAGTCCAGCGTGTGGGTAGAGTCCAGCGTGTGGGGTAGAGTCCAGCGTGTGGGGTAGAGTCCAGCGTGTGGGGTAGAGTCCAGCGTGTGGGGTAGAGTCCAGCGTGTGGGTAGAGTCCAGCGTGTGGGTAGAGTCCAGCGTGTGGGGTAGAGTCCAGCGTGTGGGTAGAGTCCAGCGTGTGGGGTAGAGTCCAGCGTGTGGGGTAGAGTCCAGCGTGTGGGGTAGAGTCCAGCGTGTGGGGTAGAGTCCAGCGTGTGGGGTAGAGTCCAGCGTGTGGGGTAGAGTCCAGCGTGTTGGTAGAGTCCAGCGTGTTGGTAGAGTCCAGCGTGTTGGTAGAGTCCAGCGTGTTGGTAGAGTCCAGCGTGTTGGTAGAGTCCAGCGTGTGGGTAGAGTCCAGCGTGTGGGTAGGGTCCAGCGTGTGGGTAGGGTCCAGCGTGGGGGTAGAGTCCAGTGTGTTGGGTAGGGTCCTGCGTGTGGGTAGAGTCCTGTGTGTGGGTAGAGTCCAGCGTGTTGGGTAGAGTCCAGTGTGTGGGTAGAGTCCAGTGTGTGGGTAGAGTCCAGCGTGTGGGTAGAGTCCAGCGTGTTGGGTAGAGTCCAGCGTGTTGGGTAGAGTTCAGCGTGTGGGTAGAGTTCAGCGTGTGGGTAGAGTCCAGCGTGTTGGTAGAGTCCAGCGTGTTGGTAGAGTCCAGTGTGTTGGTAGAGTCCAGTGTGTTGGTAGAGTCCAGTGTGTTGGGTAGAGTCCAGTGTGTTGGTAGAGTCCAGTGTGTTGGGTACAGTCCAGCGTGTGGGGTAGAGTCCAGCGTGTGGGGTAGAGTCCAGCGTGTGGGGTAGAGTCCAGCGTGTGGGGTAGAGTCCAGCGTGTGGGGTAGAGTCCAGCGTGTGGGGTAGAGTCCAGCGTGTGGGGTAGAGTCCAGCGTGTTGGGTAGAGTCCAGCGTGTGGGGTAGAGTCCAGCGTGTTGGGTAGAGTCCAGCGCGTGGGTAGAGTCCAGCGTGTGGGGTAGAGTCCAGCGTGTTTGGTAGAGTCCAGCGTGTTGGGTAGAGTCCAGCGTGTGGGGTAGAGTCCAGCGTGTGGGTAGAGTCCAGCGTGTTGGGTAGAGTCCAGCGTGTGGGTAGAGTCCAGCGTGTGGGTAGAGTCCAGTGTGTTGGGTAGAGTCCAGTGTGTGGGTAGAGTCCAGTGTGTGGGGTAGAGTCCAGCGTGTTGGGTAGAGTCGAGTGCAAGAGAGTTAGTGAGTAATACTTTAATTGGATAGTCCATCTGTAGATGTGTTTTACAGACTATCAGTAACATTTCAATTAACTATCTACTAACCCTAAACCTAGCTCTAACCCCAACCCCAACCCTAACCCTTACCCTAACCTTAACCTTTTCCCTAGCACTAGCCCTAGCCCTTATTCTAAACCTAACAGTAACCTTAGCAAACAATTGCTTATCAACAGATAGTTTGTTGATATAGTTGGTTGATAGTATGACCATCTGTATAACGTCAACATATGGAAAACCTCACACTATCCAAATAAAGTTACTGTTAAAAAAGGTCAATGCAGGTAGTCCGGGTAGCCATTTGATTAGCTATTTAGCAGTCTTGTTTATCAGTCTCATGGCTTGGGGGTAGAAGCTGCTCAGGGTCCTGTTGATTCCAGGCTTGGCGCGCTGGTACCGCTTGCCGTGTGGTAGCAGAGAGAACAGTCTATGGCTTGGGGGCTGGAGTCTTTGATCATTTTTTGGGCCTTCCTCTGACCCTGCCTGGTATAGAGGTCCTGGATGGCAGGAAGCTTGGCTCCAGTGATGTACTGAGCTGTATTCACCACCTTCTGTAGCGCCTTGCGGTCGAGTGCCTTGCAATTTCCGTACCAAGCGGTGATGCAGCCAGTCAAGATGCTCTCAATGGTGCAGCTGTAGAACTTTCTGAGTATCTGAGTGCCCATGCCAAATCTTTTCAGTCTCCTGAGGGGGAAGAGGAGCTGTCGTGCCCATCTCACAACTGTGTTGGTGTGTTTGGACCATGTTAATTCCTCAGTGATGTGGACCACAACACTTACCTGTCCACCAGAGACCACAACACTTACCTGTCCACCAGAGACCACAACACTTACCTGTCCACCAGAGACCACAACACTTACCTGTCCACCAGGCCACAACACGTATCTGTCCACCAGGCCACAACACTTACCTGTCCACCAGAGACCACAACACTTACCTGTCCACCAGAGACCACAACACTTACCTGTCAACCAGAGACCACAACACTTACCTGTCCACCAGAGACCTCAAAACGTTTGGTTGGGGTTGTGGATGTTGGTTTAAAGCTTAACACAATAGAATGTACAGTTCTTGCTAATCGTGATGATTTATTCAAAACACACATACACATATTACAGCTGATGCATATGTACATGAAAGAAACCTGAATTAAAATTATGATTGTGTCATTATACAATACATAGCCGCATATATTTTTACCGCATTTTACAAAAACATTAATAAATAACTGATTGGAGATGTCTTTGGTACATAATTGGTCTAGCCTATACTCCAAAATTAAATACATTTGAGTAATCGGCTTTGAGTTGTGGATTGTATTCTTATTATTATACATACTTGATGGACTGGTTACCTGATGCTACACTCCAACAGGTGTATTCATGAGTCTGGTAGACAACGTATAGCCATAGGTGATGCTGTTGGTTCATTGATTGTCGATTACAGAGTCGTAGTTCAGGCCTCTCTGTCCGTTACCAGAGTCTTTACAGAGTCGTAGATCAGGCCTCTCTGTCCGTTACCAGAGTCTTTACAGAGTCGTAGATCAGGCCTCTCTGTCCGTTAACAGAGTCTTTACAGAGTCGTAGATCAGGCCTCTCTGTCCGTTACCAGAGTCTTTACAGAATCGTAGATCAGGCCTCTCTGTCCGTTACCAGAGTCTTTACAGAGTCGTAGATCAGGCCTCTCTGTCCGTTACCAGAGTCTTTACAGAGTCGTAGATCAGGCCTCTCTGTCCGTTACCAGAGTCTTTACAGAGTCGTAGATCAGGCCTCTCTGTCCGTTACCAGAGTCTTTACAGAGTCGTAGATCAGGCCTCTCTGTCCGTTACCAGAGTCTTTACAGAGTCGTAGATCAGGCCTCTCTGTCCGTTACCAGAGTCTTTACAGAGTCGTAGATCAGGCCTCTCTGTCCGTTACCAGAGTCTTTACAGAGTCGTAGATCAGGCCTCTCTGTCCGTTACCAGAGTCTTTACAGAGTCGTAGATCAGGCCTCTCTGTCCGTTACCAGAGTCTTTACAGAGTCGTAGATCAGGCCTCTCTGTCCGTTACCAGAGTCTTTACAGAGTCGTAGTTCAGGCCTCTCTGTCCATTACCTCACATTACCTCACAACCTCACATAATTCTACCCAAAAACTCTCAACCAGTGGCAAATGGGCTTTTTTAGGTGAGTGCTGATGCCGCCCTTTGATAAGCAGTGCCCACTACGTCAAAGGCAGGGACGCAAAATATGTATCTTGTTTGATTGCCAGCGTGTCTCTCCAGGGTTGAAGAGACGCATCGGTGCGGAGCTCCACCAACGTTCCGTCAGATAAATCATGTAGCAGATGTAGGATATGATAGAAAGAGTATGTGGGCGCAGCGGGTCGAGTGGCGCAGCGGTCTAAGGCACTGCATCGCTGTGCTCGATGCGTCACTACAGGCCCGTGTTCAATCCCGGGAGACCCATGAGGCGGTGCACAATTGGCCCAGCGTCGTCCGGTTTAGGGGAGTGTTTGGCCGGCCGGGATGTCCTTGTCCCATCGCGCTCTAGCAACTCCTGAAGTCGGGCCGGGCGCATGCACGCTGACACGGTCGCCTGGTGTACGGTGTTTCCTCTGACACATTGGTGCGGTTGGCTTCCGGGTTAAGCGAGCAGTGTGTTAAGAAGCAGTGAGGTTTGGTTGGGTCGTGTTTCGGAGGACACACGGCTTTCGAACTTCGCCTCTCCTGAGTCCGTACGGGAGTTGCAGCGATGGGACAAGACTGTAACTACCAATTGGATATCATGAAATTGGGGAGAAAAAGAGGTAAAAAAAAAAAGTTTATAAATTATAATAATACAAAAAAAATAGAAGGAGTATATGGCCTTTTCTGTAGAATACAGGCTGGAGATAAAATGGATGGTAATGTAATGAGACACTTTTTACAGGTTTCTCTGATCAAATGGCCGAACCTCAATGGCACTCAATCAAATGAAAAACGTGCTGTTATGTTAACAAACAACATATCCTAAAAACAGGACAGGTCACAAAGTAAAATGGACAATATGGAATGGCCAATCACAACTGTTTCGTCCCAGGAGTTTCATCCCATTGTCATGTACAGTGGTTTCAAGTTAGTATCCGTCAATTTTGGACAAGCTGATCATTGTGAAAAATAAAAATATTTTCTGCATATTCAAAGTTTTTAAATATCCAAATTGATTAGTCACAAGAATCAGGACTAATAAAGTAAATTCAATAATGGCCTGTTTTACAAACGGTGGGCCTACCACCTAGATGGGCGTTCATACCATTCCATTGCAGGCTGACATGGTAGGCTACATACACTCCAGTAAGCACTATCCAACATTTTTTAAACCTTTTTTGTTGTTTGTGTTTTACAAACGGTAGGCTTACCACATAGATGGCTATTCATATTATTACGTTTCAGGCAACACTTTAAGCTATACCTCGGTAAGCACGGACTGACACCTTTCTGATGTCTTTTATTTTGGTGCCGTTCCGGACCGGCCTTGATTTCCACTTCTACGGGCTTTGGGTTTTGGTCCGGTCCAGACAAAATCTGAACCGATCATTGACATCTATGTTTAGTTCAGATTTTGTCCGGTCTGGACAAGCCTTGATTTGACCCCCAACATAGACATCTATAAATTATTTATTTTCAACTTTCATTCAGAACCAAAAATGAGCCTGGTTTCATCGTCTGTAAAATACATATTTTCATCGTCTGTAAAAATACGTATTTTCAACATCCTGGAAAATATGTATTTTAAACATGGAAAATACTTTTTCACTTTCGTTCAGCACCTAAATTGAACCTAACTTCAACGTCTGGAAAGTACATATTTTAGATGCCTTTTCAACGTCATTTTGCTTACTGGGACTATTCTAGTTTTGCGGGGGGGGGGGGGGGGGGGGGGGGGGGAATGTTTTGGTCTCGTCTATGGCAGCAGAACGGCAAAGACCGGCCCTGCTGCTGTTGGACGGTGGGATTAACCAAAGACGAATAAATATTTAAATAAATACGTCCACATCTGTTCAGTAAATATTCAGCCTGCTTTGGAGAAGAGTTGCCTGCATTATCTGAGCTGGGCTGGCCTTATAGTGCACCAACTGGCTCTGTTGATGGGAAGGAGTTTTCTGCTTGAACCTGGCTGGGTTCAAGTAGTATTTGAAATCATTTCAAATACTTTATATGTGCTTGTTTGAGCTTCCCTGGCTTAATTGACCAATAGAATAGTCCCCAAACTGCAAACCCCACCATTCTGGCACTCCAGGCAGGCTAGAGCAAACACTCAAAATATTTGAAAGATTTCAAATTGTATTTGAACCCGGGTCTGTCTTGGATGACTGCAGGGCTGCCTAGACACTGCTTACCGTTGATGTAGACAGATGGTAGACATAGTCAAACTCTCCACATGGAAGATAAATAAATCCTGTCCGGTACACACAACAATCTATTTATTGACTCCTATTTGAGAACAGGTTATTTGGACCGGCATAGACCAAAGAGTGTTGATTTACTCAAACCCACCCCACCTTAAAAGACAGGTTTAGATTGAATAGAGTATTGTGGACTTTACAACTATTTGTTTACTGTGATTTGACCTCAAACCACAACTTGTATTGCTACTAATGCATCTTTCCTCTTTCTTTCTTCCCTCAGACTTTTATAGTAGTTAATAAAGGGACGGCCATCTTCCGGTTCAGTGCCACGTCTGCTCTCTATATATTTACCCCTTTCGCCTTCCTCAGAAGAATCTCCATCAAAGTCCTGGTCCATTCATATCCTTTACAACGGTCTGTCTGTCTGTCTGTCTGTCTGTCTGTCTGTCTGTCTGTCTGTCTGCCTGTCTGCCTGTCTGCCTGTCTACCTGTCTGCCTGTCTGCCTGTCTGCCTGTCTGTCTGCCTGTCTGTCTGTCTGTCTGTCTGTCGGTCGGTCTGTCTACCTGTCTGTCTGTCAGTCTGTCAGTCTGTTAGTCTGTCTGTCGGTCTGTCGGTCTACCTGTCTGTCTATCTATCTACCTGTCTGTCTATCTATCTACCTGTCTGTCTAGCTATCTACCTGTCTATAAGTGGTTAGTGATGAGCCCAGAGGAAAACAGTTATATGTGATGTAATGTCAGTAACATTCTACATGATATAATCGTGTGATGTAATTGTTTTAGGGAAGAGACCCAGGCTGTTCTTTCTGTGTTGCGTTGCTGTGTAGTATAGAGTCACTTCATTTCAAAAACAGTTATATCAGTTTGGCCTGTTTGTTTGCTTGTAAAGCAGGAGGTATTTTAAGGGTAGCCTACTCAGTATAAAGTCACAGAAACATGTAAGATTAAGATAACCCCTCACCCAGAAAAACCTCAACTGGTACCACTTTCTAATCGTCCCCTTAAAAAACCCTAAAAAGCCACACCCTGCCATGCGTCATATACTGTAAAATCAGCCAATTTCTAATATTTACAGATTCCAATGGTAGGATCCCATTGGATTTTTCCATAGTCCCATTTTGAAACAGCTTTGTGATGTTCCTCCCTGGCATCGCCAACCAAATCCCTTGATCTGCTGCTCTTAATCTCCCAAATGAAATAAGAGCAAGGAGATTTCACGTCACATGACGGCTGTCTATTAGTTCTCAGACGGACGGCTTGTCCTTTGCATGCACAACTGAATACATCCATTCTCTCTTTCTCTATTGAATCCACCCATCTTTCTCTATTGAATCCACCCATCTTTCTCTATTGAATCCACCCATCTTTCTCTATTGAATCCATCCATCTTCTCTTTCTCTACTGAATCCATCCATCCTCTCTTTCTCTACTAAATCCATCCATCCTCTCTTTCTCTACTAAATCCATCCATCCTCTCTTTCTCTACTGAATCCATCCATCTTTCTCTTTCTCTATTGAATCCATCCATCCTCTCTTTCTCTACTGAATCCATCCATCCTCTTGTTCTTAACTGTTCAACAGTATATATATATGTATTCTGTTGTTCTGTACTATACTATAGGGGTTTAAAAATCTACCCCTAACAATTGCAATGGGTCACATTTACTATATACCGTAAAGAACTGTTAGTAAATGTGATGTTAAGTGTCAAAATGTAGATCTATGTTTGTGGGTGAAATGCTAGATAACATCTTCATTTCCTTCTTATTTTTTAGTAAGAGTCCACTTTATTAGAAATATGCACTACAGAATTCTGGAAACAAATCATAAAAGAGAGACATCTTAAGCCAGGTGGACACTACACGATTTAGCCGTCCCAAACAAGTTTTTTGAGATCGGAGACAAAATCCCCATGTCGTTGCCTAGTCGAGGCACGCAGGCGTCACAGACGCTCGTTTAATATGAGCGGGTCAGAGACTTCAATCTGAGGTCTACCGATTTCCGTCTTTTTTGAGCCGTCCCAGACATCCCGATATTTTCAAACACGTTTGATTTTATCAGCAGAATATCTGCAACGCTCTTGTAGTGTGAGATGTGCCACGACAGAGTTTTGAGAACGCTGATCAGCAACAGCCAATGAGAGTTCGCCAGAGAAGAAGCCAGCGACATGATGTCGTTGTTTCACATCACCCAGAACGTGTAGACTCTCCAGCAGGAGCCATAACTAACACCAGCTAGCCAGTAGGCATTTTTACTTTCATTAAAAGCAAAAGTGTCAAATTGTTATTCACAAGCAATGTTTTTTTATTTTATATTTCCAAGCGTGAATGACTGACCGCAAAAGTTTAATGGGCTACTTTGAGCCACAGCTCGTTCTAGTTACGTTAACAATCTAATCACATCTTCACACCTATCTGATGTGACACCATTCTGATGTGACGTGACACCATTCTGATGCGACGTGACACCATTCTGATGCGACGTGACACCATTCTGATGCGACGTGACACCATTCTGACGTGACACCATTCTGACGTGACACCATTCTGATGTGACACCATTCTGACGTGACACCATTCTGATGTGATGTGACACCATTCTGACGTGACACCATTCTGATGTGACACCATTCTGACGTGACACCATTCTGATGTGACGTGACACCATTCTGACGTGACACCATTCTGATGCGACGTGACACTATTCTGATGTGACACCATTCTGTGTCACATCATTTATTGGCAACACAAAACAACTACAGGAAAAGATGATTGTTTTAATGTGAGAGGCTGGGCGATTTTAGTATTTTTTTGTCGTGTAGTGTACGCCCAGCATTAGAGACGTGGAGAAAACCACACCCCCAGTCTCTAGCTATGACCTGAACGCTGAGCGTGAGCTATAATGTATGAACTACAGTAGCAACAACCCAACTGGTCGGAACAAGCTATCATGCATTTACTGTATATAAAATGAACAGAGTAGTCGTGAGGAGGACCTTGCTAACAAGGACAAAACTTAGTCAGTTTATTATCCTTATGGTCATATTTCAAAGGATTATTTTTCCATTGAAAGGACGGCTAGTTCCCAGAATTACATCACTAATAGAAACATTTTCCCCCAAAAAATGTTGGGGCGGGGGGGGGACTTAATTTAAAGCGAAGGTGTGGTAAGCACAGTATGTGATACATTGACAAACATATGTGAATTTACTTTAACCTTTTTCTTCACATTATTCAGCTTGTTCATTATGTGTACTATTCTGACCAACTGTTGCTTCATGGCTATGTCAGACCCTGCCCCTTGGACCAAGTACCTGGAGTAAGTAAAACGTCTACACTTCCTCCCTCCTTAGTACCCTTCTTTTGATGGTGAACACACTGTTCTCCTGTGATAGGAACTTCCTCTGTCTGCCCCCCCCCCCTTTTTTTTTGGTCTTTTTTTTTGTCACAATATTGAGCGTTGCCAAGGTGTGTTGCTACGGTAACAGTAACAGTGTGTGAATCCTGATCGGTGAGTTACTGTATTTCAAATGTAAGTAGTCTACATCAAGCATGTGATACGGTCGGCTCACTCACTGCACTTGGAATGCCAGATGAGAATGACAACTTGGCATGGTGTATAATGCTCCACACTTCGCCCCAACGCTTTACGTCCGGTTTTGCTTAAATATCTTTTACAATTGGAATGTGATGAATGCTAAACTTCCAATTCCGTTACTGAATGTTTATACCTAAGGTAAATCTATCCTCTGAAACAAGGTATTCTGGGAATGTATGACATAACACACTCACCCTTGCTAGCTAACAATACCTTGATTGTATATATCGTATTATTACATTCTGCTATTTTGGCATTTACATTTTCTTTCAACTGTTGATTGAGAGCATGCTAAATGAGTTGAAACACTATGACGTTATACCTTAACGAATGATCTCTCTTCATTCCGTCCACTGCTATTGCCTAATACTGTGTTGTTTTGAATACATGAAATGATTTTTCAGGTACACGTTCACCGGTATCTACACCTTTGAGTCCATGATAAAGATATTTGCGAGAGGATTCTGTGTCGGACCGTTCACCTTCCTGAGAGACCCATGGAACTGGCTGGATTTTAGTGTAATCTCCATGGCGTAAGTACTGCCCCTTTGGTCTGGTATTTCACCTCCTTCACCCCTCGCCACCTCCTGTTCTTCAATTGCTAGGTATTTGTCATCCTGGGGCTTTTGATACATCCCAGAGAGAGAGAGAGAGAGAGAGAGACAGAGAGAGACAGAGAGAGAGACAGAGAGAGAGACAGAGACAAAGATGTCCTTTAGGTGGATGACATGTGGATTTAATATTCATTATTTAAATTGAAAACATCATTTGACTTTGGGACTTACCGGGTATTTAAAGGGTTGCATTGTGAATGGACTTCTGAGAGTGAACTAAACAATCTCTGAGAGGATAATGGAGGGAGGATGGTCTAGAGACCCGTCCGTGATGATACAGCTATAGAAACGACAGCTAGAGAGGACAGAGAGAGAGAGCGAGAGAGAGCGAGAGAGAGAGAGAGAGTTTTAAGCACCTTTATCCCCACACGCAATATCACATCCCATCACATGATACACACATAAGGTCCGCATTGATATGCAAATAACAAGGTTGTGAGATTACATCTGACTCCTCCTCCATAGTTTATACATCCTGAATATGTTAGGACCTGCTTGGGTAATGAAACAACTCTTTCAGTACACTGGACCAGGACAGAACACCATAAGGCTGCTCAACCGTTTAGGGCTTTAGGCTGTATGTAGTGTATTACTGTAGTGTAGATATATATATATAGGAGAGAGAGAGAGGACATAGCTAGGGCCATGTTCACTAAGCCTCAGCTCTCTAAATGATGCTCAGTTACAGTGATGCACCTGTTCCTCACCACTTAGAATAAATTAACAGGAAGGAACAATTACACAGGTAACAATACTGAGCAAATATGGTCCTTAGACATCACCATCATCACTGCCGTCATCACTGCCATCATCACTACCATCATCACCATCATCCTCCTCCTCATCACCATCATCATCACTACCATCATCACTACCATCATCACTATCATCCTCCTCCTCATCACCATCATCATCACTACCATCATCACCATCATCACTGCCGTCATCACTGCCATCATCACTACCATCATCACCATCATCATCACTACCATCATCATCATCACTACCATCGTCGCCATCATCATCATCACCATCATCACTACCATCATCACCATCATCATCACTACCATCATCACCATCATCATCACCACCATCATCACTACCATCATCATCATCATCATCATCATCACTACCATCATCATCACCATCATCATCACCATCATCACTATCATCATCACCATCATCATCCTCCTCATCATCATCACTACCATCACATCATCACCATCATCCTCCTCCTCATCACCATCATTATCACTATCATCATCACCATCATCATCACTATCATCATCACCGTCATCATCATCACTATCATCACTATCATCACTATCATCAATCACTACCATCACTGTCACCATCATCATCACTATCATCATCACCATCATCATCACTACCATCATCATCACCATCATTATCACTACCATCATGATCATCATCACTATCATCATCACTATCATCATCACTACCATCATCATTGCCGTCACCATCATCATCACCACTATCATCATCACTATCATCACCATCATTATCACTACCATCATCGTCACTACCATCATCATCACTACCATCATCATTGCCGTCACCATCATCATCACCAATATCATCATCACTGTCACCATCATCATCATCATCATCCTCATCATCACTATCATCACTATCATCATTACTACCATCATCACTACCATCATCATTGCCGTCACCATCATCATCACCACTATCATCATCACTACCATCATCATCACCATCATTATCACTACCATCATGATCATCATCACTATCATCATCACTACCATCATCACTACCATCATCACTACCATCTTGGCATAGTTCTGTTATTATCTCCACCCGGCACAGCCAGAAGAGGACTGGCCACCCCTCATAGCCTGGTTCCTCTCTAGGTTTCTTCCTAGGTTTTGGCCTTTCTAGGGAGTTTTTCCTAGCCACCGTGCTTCTACACCTGCATTCTAGCTGTTTGGGGTTTTAGGCTGGGTTTCTGTACAGCACTTTGAGATAACAGCTGATGTACGAAGGGCTATATAAAATAAACTTGATTGATTGATTGACTACCATCATCATCACCATCATCACCATCCTCATCATCAGGGATTCCAGGCACTGGTTGTACTGTATGGGACTGTACTGTATAGGACTGTACTGTATAGGACTGTACTGTATAGGACTGTACTGTATAGGACTGTACTGTATAGGACTGTACTGTATGGGACTGTACTGTATAGGACTGTACTGTATGGGACTGTACTGTATAGGACTGTACTGTATAGGACTGTACTGTATAGGACTGTACTGTATAGCGTTTCCCAGATAGATGGATTCAACTTTATTTTATTTTATTTCTATATTGACGCAAAGTGTCTTGTACTGTAGAAGGAAAATGTACCCAAACGCGGTTCATCCCAGCTGGACACAAGAAGGGAATCGGATGCTCGACTGAGGGACTTGAAAATCCCCAGAAACATTCCTTACCCTGGGACTCCTGTGGTGTCTTTTGTTTGATTGTTGTACTGTAGTTGACCACCTACAAACCAACTGAGTAGAGATGAGTTTCTTGATCAAGCCACAGCGATCATTGAAGGGCAATGCCCGGTTGAATTTCACTCTCTTTATAGATTTGCTTTATACCCTTAGTGTTGCACGTGTCCATTTCTCTTCTGTTCTTTAAACCCCATTCTGTACACTCTGAATCAGTCTGATATCTGTTTAGCCAGCCGGTGCTGCGTCTATGGGACATCATTGTCCTCATGTCTTTCATCATGTTGCAGATATCTCACGGAGTTTGTGGACCTGGGAAACGTGTCTGCGTTGAGAACATTCCGGGTCCTCCGAGCGCTAAAAACCATCTCTGTCATTCCAGGTGAGAGAAACTATTTTCTTCTGTTCTGTCTGGGGACGTTGTACTGTAAGGCTGGCTGATAGGTTTGAAGCCTTGCAGGACGTTGTACTGTAAGGCTGGCTGATAGGTTTGAAGCCTTGCAGGACATTGTACTGTAAGGCTGGCTGATAGGTTTGAAGCCTTGCAGGACATTGTACTGTAAGGCTGGCTGATAGGTTTGAAGCCTTGCAGGACATTGTACTGTAAGGCTGGCTGATAGGGTTGAAGCCTTGCAGGACATTGTACTGTAAGGCTGGCTGATAGGTTTGAAGGCTTGCAGGACATTGTACTGTAAGGCTGGCTGATAGGTTTGAAGGCTTGTAGGACATTGTACTGTAAGGCTGGCTGATAGGGTTGAAGGCTTGCAGGACATTGTACTGTAAGGCTGGCTGATAGGTTTGAAGCCTTGCAGGACATTGTACTGTAAGGCTGGCTGATAGGTTTGAAGGCTTGCAGGACATTGTACTGTAAGGCTGGCTGATAGGTTTGAAGCCTTGCAGGACATTGTACTGTAAGGCTGGCTGATAGGTTTGAAGCCTTGCAGGACATTGTACTGTAAGGCTGGCTGATAGGTTTGAAGCCTTGCAGGACATTGTACTGTAAGGCTGGCTGATAGGTTTGAAGCCTTGCAGGACATTGTACTGTAAGGCTGGCTGATAGGTTTGAAGCCTTGCAGGACATTGTACTGTAAGGCTGGCTGATAGGTTTGAAGCCTTGCAGGACATTGTACTGTAAGGCTGGCTGATAGGGTTGAAGCCTTGCAGGACATTGTACTGTAAGGCTGGCTGATAGGTTTGAAGGCTTGCAGGACATTGTACTGTAAGGCTGGCTGATAGGTTTGAAGGCTTGCAGGACATTGTACTGTAAGGCTGGCTGATAGGGTTGAAGGCTTGCAGGACATTGTACTGTAAGGCTGGCTGATAGGTTTGAAGGCTTGCAGGACATTGTACTGTAAGGCTGGCTGATAGGTTTGAAGGCTTGCAGGACATTGTACTGTAAGGCTGGCTGATAGGTTTGAAGCCTTGCAGGACATTGTACTGTAAGGCTGGCTGATAGGGTTGAAGCCTTGCAGGACATTGTACTGTAAGGCTGGCTGATAGGTTTGAAGCCTTGCAGGACATTGTACTGTAAGGCTGGCTGATAGGTTTGAAGCCTTGCAGGACATTGTACTGTAAGGCTGGCTGATAGGTTTGAAGGCTTGCAGGACATTGTACTGTAAGGCTGGCTGATAGGTTTGAAGGCTTGCAGGACATTGTACTGTAAGGCTGGCTGATAGGTTTGAAGCCTTGCAGGACATTGTACTGTAAGGCTGGCTGATAGGTTTGAAGCCTTGCAGGACATTGTACTATAAGGCTGGCTGATAGGTTTGAAGCCTTGCAGGACATTGTACTGTAAGGCTGGCTGATAGGTTTGAAGGCTTGCAGGACATTGTACTGTAAGGCTGGCTGATAGGTTTGAAGCCTTGCAGGACATTGTACTGTAAGGCTGGCTGATAGGTTTGAAGCCTTGCAGGACATTGTACTGTAAGGCTGGCTGATAGGTTTGAATCCTTGCAGGACATTGTACTGTAAGGCTGGCTGATAGGTTTGAAGCCTTGCAGGACATTGTACTATAAGGCTGGCTGATAGGTTTGAAGCCTTGCAGGACATTGTACTGTAAGGCTGGCTGATAGGTTTGAAGCCTTGCAGGACATTGTAAAGCTGATAAATATCACCTGTAGGTCAAAGACCATCACAGGACAATGTCTAACTCATCTCTCGTCTACTGGAAATCTAAGACAATAGTGGGGACCATTTCTAACATGTCTCTGTCTCCCTCAGGCCTAAAGACCATGGTAGGGACAATGTTTAACTGGAAAGTCTATTGGGGACATTGTGTAATCTATTGTCTGTCTCCCTCAGGCCTAAAGACCATGGTAGGGACAATGTTTAACTGGAAAGTCTATTGGGGACATTGTGTAATCTATTGTCTGTCTCCCTCAGGCCTAAAGACCATGGTAGGGACAATGTTTAACTGGAAAGTCTATTGGGGACATTGTGTAATCTATTGTCTGTCTCCCTCAGGCCTAAAGACCATGGTAGGGACAATGTTTAACTGGAAAGTCTATTGGGGACATTGTGTAATCTATTGTCTGTCTCCCTCAGGCCTAAAGACCATGGTAGGGACAATGTTTAACTGTAAAGTCTATTGGCGACATTGTGTAATCTATTGTCTGTCTCCCTCAGGCCTAAAGACCATGGTAGGGACAATGTTTAACTGGAAAGTCTATTGGGGACATTGTGTAATCTATTGTCTGTCTCCCTCAGGCCTAAAGACCATCGTAGGTGCTCTGATCCAGTCAGTGAAGAAGCTTGCGGACGTGATGATCCTGACCGTGTTCTGCCTGAGCGTGTTTGCCCTCATCGGCCTGCAGCTCTTCATGGGCATCCTGCGTCAGAAGTGCGTCCGTAGCGCGGCACACTGCGTCAACTCCTCATACAACGTCAACGACACCTTCACCTGTAACAACCGGACCTGGAATTCCATGAACGACTTCGTCACCAATGAAGGTTTTAGTTTTGTTGTTGTCGTGTCCTTTCGGTCTGTTCTGCACTGTAGGCACGGCCAGTTTGGAAGCCTTTGTTAAAGGCCTCTACAAGTGCAAGGGATATGACACACTAAATATTAATTGGTATGCTGCAATGTAAAATTACACTCAGTACTGTAATTTGTCAGTTGGTAGAGGATGGTGCTTGCAAAGCCAGGATTGTGGGTTCAATTCCCGGGACCATATGTCTCCTGCATTTAACCCAACACTCTGAGACTGTAAGTTGCTTTAGATAAAATCGTCTGCTAAATGGCATGTATAAGGTAGGCGGGCGGGTGCACAGTGATAATGGGTCGAAGCTTTTTTTTGTTATTCTGTAGTGTGTATTACTGGGGTGGCAGGTAGCCTAGTGGTTAGAGCGTTGGGCCAGTAACCCTGAAAGGTTGCTAGATCGAAATCCAGAGCTGACAAGGTAAAATTCTGTCATTCTACCCCCGAACAAGGCAGTTAGCCCACTGTTACTAGGCCGTCATTGTAAATAAGAATTTGTTCTTAAACTGACTTGCCTAGTTAAATATAGGTTAAATAAAATGACTGTTAGGTCACTGGTCAGCTCAGGAGCTCTCAATCAGTTGGATCATTTAAAGCAGGCCTCAAGACTTTATTGTTTTATTACCTTAGTTTTATGTATTGTGCATAAATCATGTTCCTAATCTGCTTTTCAGATAATTTCTACAAAGTTGAGGGAGCAAAGGATGCCTTAATTTGTGGATATGGACAAGATGCAGGGTAAGTCATCTGCTGTACTGGCTATTGCATAATGTTGGCTTCTACATAACATCTGCTTGTGAATAGTGAACTGTTAGTGAGGGTAAAGCATAGTGAACTGTTAGTGAGGGTATAGCACAGTGAACTGTTAGTGAGGGTAAAGCATAGTGAACTGTTAGGGAGGGTAAAGCATAGTGAACTGTTAGTGAGGGTAAAGCATAGTGAACTGTTAGGGAGGGTAAAGCATGGTGAACTGTTAGGGAGGGTATAGCATAGTGAACTGTTAGTGAGGGTATAGCATAGTGAACTGTTAGTGAGGGTGTAGCATAGTGAACTGTTAGTGAGGGTAAAGCACAGTGAACTGTTAGTGAGGGTAAAGCACAGTGAACTGTTAGTGAGGGTATAGCATGGTGAACTGTTAGTGAGGGTAAAGCATAGTGAACTGTTAGTGAGGGTAAAGCATAGTGAACTGTTAGTGAGGGTATAGCATAGTGAACTGTTAGTGAGGGTATAGCATAGTGAACTGTTAGGGAGGGTAAAGCATAGTGAACTGTTAGGGAGGGTAAAGCATAGTGAACTGTTAGTGAGGGTATAGCATGGTGAACTGTTAGTGAGGGTAAAGCATAGTGAACTGTTAGTGAGGGTAAAGCATAGTGAACTGTTAGTGAGGGTATAGCATAGTGAACTGTTAGTGAGGGTATAGCATAGTGAACTGTTAGTGAGGGTAAAGCATAGTGAACTGTTAGTGAGGGTATAGCATAGTGAACTGTTAGGGAGGGTAAAGCATAGTGAACTGTTAGGGAGGGTAAAGCATAGTGAACTGTTAGTGAGGGTATAGCATAGTGAACTGTTAGGGAGGGTAAAGCATAGTGAACTGTTAGGGAGGGTAAAGCATAGTGAACTGTTAGTGAGGGTAAAGCATAGTGAACTGTTAGGGAGGGTAAAGCATAGTGAACTGTTAGTGAGGGTAAAGCACAGTGAACTGTTAGTGAGGGTAAAGCACAGTGAACTGTTAGTGAGGGTATAGCATGGTGAACTGTTAGTGAGGGTAAAGCATAGTGAACTGTTAGTGAGGGTAAAGCATAGTGAACTGTTAGTGAGGGTATAGCATAGTGAACTGTTAGTGAGGGTATAGCATAGTGAACTGTTAGTGAGGGTAAAGCATAGTGAACTGTTAGTGAGGGTATAGCATGGTGAACTGTTAGTGAGGGTAAAGCACAGTGAACTGTTAGTGAGGGTGTAGCACAGTGAACTGTTAGTGAGGGTGTAGCACAGTGAACTGTTAGTGAGGGTATAGCATAATGGGCAGCAAACATTTTTATATATGACATTAGCCCAGACAGGACAAAGCTAGAGCTCCTCTCAATCCATATTCAAATGCATAGTGTCAGGGTATAGTCCCTAGCATGTCAGGGTATAGCCGCTAGCATGTCAGGGTATAGTCCCTAGCATGTCAGGGTATAGCCGCTAGCATGTCAGGGTATGGCCCCTAGCATGTCAGGGTATAGCCGCTAGCATGTCAGGGTATAGCCGCTAGCATGTCAGGGTATAGCCGCTAGCATGTCAGGGTATAGCCGCTAGCATGTCAGGGTATAGCCGTTGGCATGTCAGGGTATAGCCGCTAGCATGTCAGGGTCTAGCCCCTAGCATGTCATAGTATAGCCGCTAGCATGTCAGGGTATAGCCTCTAGCATGTCAGGGTATAGTCCCTAGCATGTCAGGGTATAGCCCCTAGCCCCTAGCATGTCAGGGTATAGCCCTTAGAATGTCAGGGTATAGCCCCTAGTCCCTAGCATGTCAGGGTATAGCCCCTAGCCCCTAGCATTTCAGGGTGTAGCCCCTAGTCCCTAGCATGTCAGGTTATAGCCCCTAGCATGTCAGGGTATAGCCCCTAGCATGTCAGGTTATAGCCCCTAGCATGTCAGGGTATAGCCCCTAGCATGTCAGGTTATAGCCCCTAGCATGTCAGGTTATAGCCCCTAGCATGTCAGGTTATAGCCCCTAGCATGTCAGGGTATAGCCCCTAGCATGTCAGGGTATAGCCGCTAGCATGTCAGGGTATAGCCGCTAGCATGTCAGGTTATAGCCGCTAGCATGTCAGGGTATAGCCCCTAGCATGTCAGGGTATAGCCGCTAGCATGTCAGGGTATAGCCACTAGCATGTCAGGTTATAGCCGCTAGCATGTCAGGGTATAGCTGCTAGCATGTAAGGATTTAGTCCCTAGCATGTCAGGGTATAGCCCCTAGCATGTCAGGTTTTAGCCCCTTGCATGTCAGGTTATAGTCCCTATCATGCCAGGTTGTAGCCCCTAGCGTGTCAGGTTTTAGCCCCTTGCATGTCAGGTTATAGCCCCTAGCATGTCAGGTTATAGTCCCTAGCATGTCAGGGTATAGCCCCTAGCATGTCATGGTCTAGCCCCTAGCATATCAGGGTATAGCCCCTAGCCCCTAGCATGTCAGGTTATAGCCCCTAGCATGTCAGGTTGTAGCCCCTAGCATGTCAGGTTATAGTCCCTAGCATGTTATGGTCTAGCCCTTAGCATGTCAGGGTATAGCCCCTAGCCCCTAGCATGTAAGGTTATAGCCCCTAGCATGTCAGGTTATAGCCCCTAGCATGTCAGGGTATAGCCCCTAGCATGTCAGGATATAGTCCCTAGCATGTCAGGGTATAGCTCCTAGCATGTCAGGTTATAGCCCCTAGCATGTCAGGGTATAGGCCTGCCTCCTTCTGCAGAAACCCTAACCATACAACTGTATAGGTCTGCCTCCTCCTGCAGAAACCCTACACAGTACTGTATAGGTCTGCCTCCTCCTGCAGAAACCCTACACAGTACTGTATAGGCCTGCCTCCTCCTGCGGAAACCCTACTCACGGTACTGTATAGGCCTACCTCCTCCTGCGGAAACCCTACTCACGGTACTGTATAGGCCTGCCTCCTCCTGCAGAAACCCTACTCACGGTACTGTATAGCCCTACCTCCTCCTGCAGAAACCCTACTCACAGTATTGTACAGGCCTGCCTCCTCCTGCAGAAACCCTACCCACAGTATTGTATAGGCCTGCCTCCTCCTGCAGAAACCCTGTTCCTGTTCTGTCAGGTTAAATGGTTCCTGATCTGTCAGGTTAAATGGTTCCTGATCTGTCAGGGTAAATGGTTCCTGATCTGTCAGGGTAAATGGTTCCTGATCTGTCAGGTTAAATGGTTCCTGTTCTGTCAACGTAAATGGTTCCTGATCTGTCAGGGTAAATGGTTCCTGATCTGTCAGGGTAAATGGTTCCTGATCTGTCAGGTTAAATGGTTCCTGATCTGTCAGGGTAAATGGTTCCTGATCTGTCAGGGTAAATGGTTCCTGATCTGTCAGGGTAAATGGTTCCTGATCTGTCAGGGTAAATGGTTCCTGATCTGCCAGGTTAAATGGTTCCTGTTCTGTCAGGTTAAATGGTTCCTGTTCTGTCAGCGTAAATGGTTCCTGATCTGTCAGGTTAAATGGTTCCTGATCTGTCAGGTTAAATGGTTCCTGATCTGTCAGGTTAAATGGTTCCTGATCTGTCAGGTTAAATGGTTCCTGATCTGTCAGGTTAGATGGTTCCTGATCTGTCAGGTTAAATGGTTCCTGTTCTGTCAGGTTAAATGGTTCCTGTTCTGTCAGGTTAAATGGTTCCTGATCTGTCAGGTTAAATGGTTCCTGTTCTGTCAGGGTAAATGTTTCCTGATTTGTCAGGTTAAATGGTTCCTGATCTGTCAGGTTAAATGGTTCCTGATCTGTCAGGTTAAATGGTTCTTGTTCTGTCAGGTTAAATGGTTCCTGATCTGTCAGGATAAATGGTTCCTGATCTGTCAGGTTAAATGGTTCCTGATCTGTCAGGTTAGATGGTTCCTGATCTGTCAGGTTAAATGGTTCCTGATCTGTCAGGTTAAATGGTTCCTGATCTGTCAGGTTAAATGGTTCCTGATCTGTCAGGTTAGATGGTTCCTGATCTGTCAGGTTAAATGGTTCCTGATCTGTCAGGTTAAATGGTTCCTGATCTATCAGGTTAAATGGTTCCTGATCTGTCAGGTTAAATGGTTCCTGTTCTGTCAGGTTAAATGGTTCCTGATCTGTCAGGTTAAATGGTTCCTGATCTGTCAGGTTAAATGGTTCCTGATCTGTCAGGTTAAATGGTTCCTGTTCTGTCAGGTTAAATGGTTCCTGTTCTGTCAGGTTAAATGGTTCCTGATCTGTCAGGTTAAATGGTTCCTGATCTGTCAGGTTAAATGGTTCCTGTTCTGTCAGGTTAAATGGTTCCTGATCTGTCAGGTTAAATGGTTCCTGATCTGTCAGGTTAAATGGTTCCTGTTCTGTCAGGTTAAATGGTTCCTGATCTGTCAGGTTAAATGGTTCCTGTTCTGTCAGGTTAGATGGTTCCTGTTCTGTCAGGATAAATGGTTCCTGTTCTGTCAGGTTAAATGGTTCCTGATCTGTCAGGTTAGATGGTTCCTGTTCTGTCAGGTTAGATGGTTCCTGTTCTGTCAGGATAAATGGTTCCTGTTCTGTCAGGTTAAATGGTTCCTGATCTGTTCCCAATCAAAGGCTGTAGTTTGAAACCCACCAAATATGGCTACTCAGCCCACGCTATCTTTAATCCCATAAATCCAAAGCGTTTTGAAACAGCACAACGAGAGGTAGGGAGGGAGGGAGGGAGGGAGGGAGGGAGGGAGGGAGGGAGGGATGGGGAGGGAGGGAGGGATGACTCCGGCCATGACATGGCTGTTCCAGGGGTTATATTGAACTAAATACCCATCTGGGTAAATCTGAAATCCCAGGGTTTTTCAACAAATAGCTTATCCATTAGGTGTTTCTGTTAATCGCTTCTGAGAAGACGACAGAAAATAGAATTTAGAGTTATACTTGGCTATCTAATATTCCATATTTAAGGAATGGATGTGGTATACTATATTTGTCTTTGTCTAAGTCTTTCGTTCAGATAGACTGTTGTTGGCAATGAGCACATTTTGGAGGTTGGATTTACGGAAAATACATATATATGAGTGATTGACAATGAGATGAACAAGATTGACCTGGTTTGAAACTTGAATTGTACTTAACCTTTATTTATTCTGGTTTGTTTTATTGAGGAAAAATATATTTTACGAGAGAGGCCTTGTTGGTGCTCACACACAGAGAGACAGAGGCCAGTGCTATGCTGTCTGCAGAAACTCAAAACGCAGAACTTAATCTCTCACAATATCAAACACAGAGCCACAGGTTTAATCTACAAGGAGAAAAAGCTGATTCAATAATTTTAGATTGCAAGCCCTTCCCAATGTTACAGAGCTAAAAGGAAGAAAAGAAGAAAAGTAAAAAATGGTAACACAAAAGGAATAAAATACACAAGAATGATGGTACAGTATATACAGGGAGTACCATACAGGAAGTACCATACAGGGAGTACCATACAGGAAGTACCATACAGGAAGTACCATACAGGGAGTACCATACAGGAAGTACCATACAGGGAGTACCATACAGGGAGTACCATACAGGAAGTACCAGACAGGGAGTACCATACAGGGAGTACCATACAGGAAGTACCATACAGGGAGTACCATACAGGAAGTACCATACAGGGAGTACCATACAGGGAGTACCATACAGGAAGTACCATACAGGAAGTACCATACAGGGAGTACCATACAGGAAGTACCATACAGGGAGTACCATACAGGAAGTACCATACAGGGAGTACCATACAGGAAGTACCATACAGGAAGTACCATACAGGGAGTACCATACAGGGAGTACCATACAGGGAGTACCATACAGGATGTACCATACAGGAAGTACCATACAGGAAGTACCATACAGGAAGTACCATACAGGGAGTACCATACAGGGAGTACCATACAGGGAGTACCATACAGGAAGTACCATACAGGGAGTACCATACAGGGAGTACCATACAGGAAGTACCATACAGGGAGTACCATACAGGGAGTACTATACAGGAAGCACCATACAGGGAGTACCATACAGGAAGTACCATACAGGGAGTACCATACAGGAAGTACCATACAGGGAGTACCATACAGGGAGTACCATACAGGAAGTACCAGACAGGGAGTACCATACAGGAAGTACCATACAGGGAGTACCATACAGGGAGTACCATACAGGGAGTACCATACAGGGAGTACCATACAGGGAGTACCATACAGGGAGTACTATACAGGAAGTACCATACAGGGAGTACCATACAGGAAGTACCATACAGGGAGTACCATACAGGAAGTACCATACAGGGAGTACCATACAGGGAGTACCATACAGGAAGTACCAGACAGGGAGTACCATACAGGAAGTACCATACAGGGAGTACCATACAGGGAGTACCATACAGGGAGTACCATACAGGGAGTACTATACAGGGAGTACCATACAGGAAGTACCATACAGGAAGTACCATACAGGGAGTACCATATGTATGTGAATCCTTGGATTTAATTACAGGTTGATCCTCCTTTGGCAGCAATAAACTCAACCAACCGTTTTCTGTATTTGCGGATCAGAGATGCACAACGGTCAGGAGGAATTTTGGACCATTCCTCTTTACCAAACTGTTTCAGTTCAGCAATATTATTGGGATGTCTGGTGTGAACCGCTCTCGAGGTCATGCCACAGCATTTTAAATAGGGTTGAGGTCAGGACTCTGACTGGGCCCCTCCAGAAGCTATATTTTCTTCTGTTGAAGCCATTCTGTTGTTGATTTCCTTCTGTATTTTGAGGCATTGTCCTGTTGCATCACACAACTTCTGTTGAGCTTCAATTGGCGGACAGATAGCCTTACATTCTCCTGCAAAATGTCTTGATAAACTTGGGAATTCATTTTTCCGTTGATGATAGCAAGCTGTCCAGTCCCTGAGGCATCAAAGCAGCCCCAAACCATGATGCTCCCTCCACCATACTTTACAGTTGGAATGAGGTTTTGATGTTGGTGTGCTGTGCCTTTTTTTCTCCACACATAGTGTTGTTTGTTCCTTCCAAACAACTCAACTTTAGTTTCATCTGTCCACAGAATATTTTGCCAGTAGCGCTGCGGAACATCCAGGTGCACTTTTGCAAACTTCAGACGTGCAGCAATGTTTTTTTGGGACAGCAGTGGCTTTTTCCATGGTGTCCTCCCATGAACACCATTCTTGTTTAGGGTTTTACGTATCGTAGACTCGTCAACAGAGATGTTAGCATGTTCCAGAGATTTCTGTAAGTTTTTAGCTGACACTCTAGGATTCTACTTAACCTCTTTGAGCATTCTGCACTGTGCTCTTGTAGCCACTCCTAGGGAGAGTAGCAACAGTGCTGTACTTTCTCCATTTATTGACAATTTGTCTTACCGTGGACTGATGAACATCAAGTCTTTTACAGATACTTTTGTAACCCATTCCAGCTTTATGCAAGTCAACAATTCTTAATCTTAGGTCTTCTGAGATCTCTTTTGTTCGAGGCATGGTTCACATCAGGCAATGCTTCTTGTGAATAGAAAACTCAAATTTTGTGTGTGTTTTTATAGGGCTGGGCAGCTCTAACCAACATCTCCAATCTCGTCTAATTGATTGGACTCCAGGTTATCTGACTCCTGACACCAATTAGCTTTTGGAAAAGTCATTAGCCTAGGGGTTCACATACTTTTCCCAACCAACACTGTGAATGTTTAAATTATGTATTCAATAAAGACAAGAAAAATACAATAATTTGTGTGTTATTAGTTTAAGCAGACTGTGTTTTTCTATTGTTGTGACTTAGATGAAGATCAGATCAAATTGAATGACAAATTTATGCAGAATTCCAGGTCATTCCAAAGGCTTCACATACTTTTTCTTGCCGCTGTATATAGTCTTTTGAATGTTCATGGAGTCAGTTCAAGATAGGGTCAATGCCGATAGTCCAGGTAACCATTTAATTAACTATTTAGCAGTTTTGGAGCTTGGGGTAGAAGCTGTCTCGGAGCTTGTTGGTTATGCAGCCAGTCAAGATGCTCTCGATGGTGCAGCTGTAGAACTTTTTGAGGATCTGAGGGAGCATGCCAAATATTTTCAGCCTCCTGAGGGGGAAGAGGAGCTGTTGTGCTCTCTTTGTGACTGTGTGGGTGTGTTAAATCAAATCACATTTTATTGGTCACATGGTTAGCAGATGTTATTGCGAGTGTATCGAAATGCTTGTAGTGTAGCGAAATGCTTGTGTGGACCATGTTAAGTCCTTGGGGATGTGGGGACACACACACACACACACACACACACACACACACACACACACACACACACACACACACACACACACACACACACACACACACACACACACACACACACAGCCACACACACACACACACACACACACACACACACACACACACACACACACACACACACACACACACACAGCCACACACACACACACACACACACACACACACACACACACACACACACACACACACACACACACACACACACACACACACACACACACACACACACACACACACACACACACACACACAAAATGGCTGTTGGGACCAACAAAACAATGAGGATGAATTCTCTTTTCTTTCTGCCTCCTTTATTTTGAGATAGAGAGAGAGGGGGGGGGGGGATGAGATAGAGACAGAGAGAGGGGGGGGGGTGAGATAGAGACAGAGAGAGATTGAAATTAGTTGAATTGAGAGAGAGCGAGAGAAAGGTGAGACTGAGGGAGCGAGAGAGACTGAGGGAGCGAGAGAGACTGAGGGAGCGAGAGACAGACAGACAGACAGGCAGACAGAGGTCATAAAACACGTTATTTTTATCAGACAGGCAGATACAGTACTTGTTCATTGAACACAGCTTGTCTGGGATGTGACAATGGTATACTCTAGGAAAATAATCATAAAGAAATAACTGTTTTGGAGACTTTTGTTACATTTGAGCTGAACCTTTAGTGAGGTTATCCATGTAGGCGACACATTACTGTAAGTAGGTCAAAAGCAGTGAGGACATAAAACATAGAGGAAGTTTAATCTTTTGAGTGTATTCCAACAAGTAATCCCTGACTAGGTTTCCAAATTAAAGATTCAAATACATTATGATGACACAAACAAACACACACACACACACGCACACCTAGACACACAAACAGACATGCGCACACACACACACACACACACACACATTTTGTCTATATCATATCGCTTTATGACTATGTTAAGCTACTTTTAGCTACCTCTGTAAGAGTGACCAACCAATGGACTCCATGGAGAACAAGGTTTATGATTTTATGATTTCTGCTGTTTCGAAACAGAAAGGTCGATGTGTGTGAGTTTAGCTACATCTGTTGTTTTGCTTTATCCCCACGCTGAGACTCTAAACATCCTGCTTTATCCCCACGCTGAGACTCTAAACACACTGCTTTACCCCAACGCTGAGACTCTAAACATACTGCTTTACCCCCACGCTGAGACTCTAAACACACTGCTTTACTTCCACGCTGAGACTCTAAACATACTGCTTTACCCCCACGCTGAGACTCTAAACATCCTGCTTTACCCCCACACTGAGACTCTAAACATCCTGCTTTACCCCCACGCTGAGACTCTAAACATCCTGCTTTATCCCCACGCTGAGACTCTAAACATCCTGCTTTATCCCCACGCTGAGACTCTAAACATACTGCTTTACCCCCACGCTGAGACTCTAAACATACTGCTTTACTCCCACGCTGAGACTCTAAACATACTGCTTTACTCCCACGCTGAGACTCTAAACATCCTGCTTTATCCCCACGCTGAGGCTCTAAACACACTGCTTTACTCCCACGCTGAGACTCTAAACATCCTGCTTTACCCCCATGCTGAGACTCTAAACATACTGCTTTATCCCCACGCTGAGACTCTAAACATACTGCTTTACCCCCACGCTGAGACTCTAAACATCCTGCTTTACCCCCACGCTGAGACTCTAAACATACTGCTTTACCCCCACGCTGAGACTCTAAACATCCTGCTTTACCCCCACGCTGAGACTCTAAACATCCTGCTTTACCCCCACGCTGAGACTCTAAACATCCTGCTTTATCCCCACGCTGAGACTCTAAACATACTGCTTTACTCCCACGCTGAGACTCTAAACATACAGCTTTATCCCCACGCTGAGACTCTAAACATACTGCTTTATCCCCACGCTGAGACTCTAAGCATACTGCTTTACTCCCACGCTGAGACTCTAAACATACTGATTTACCCCCACGCTGAGACTCTAAACATACTGCTTTACTCCCACACTGAGACTCTAAACATACTGCTTCACCCCCACGCTGAGACTCTAAACATACTGCTTTTTCCCCACGCTGAGACTCTAAACATACCGCTTTATCCCCACGCTGAGACTCTAAACATCCTTCTTTATCCCCACGCTGAGACTCTAAACATCCTGCTTTATCCCAACGCTGAGACTCTAAACATCCTGCTTTATCCCCACGCTGAGACTCTAAACATACTGCTTTACTCCCACGCTGAGACTCTAAACATACTGCTACTATTGTATGTAGTGTATTACTGTATATATTGTACTACTGCATATAGTGTATTACTGTATGAGGTGTACTACTGTATATAGTGTATTACTGTATGTAGTGTACTACTGTATATAGTGTACTACTGTATTACTGTATGTAGTGTACTACTGTATTACTGTATGTAGTGTACTATTGTATGTAGTGTACTACTGTATATAGGGTACTACTGTATTACTGTATGTAGTGTACTACTGTATTACTGTATGTAGTGTACTACTGTATTACTGTATGTAGTGTACTACTGTATTACTGTATGTAGTGTACTACTGTATGTAGTGTATTACTGTATGTAGTGTACTACTGTATATAGTGTACTACTGTATGTAGTGTACTACTGTATTACTGTATGTAGTGTACTACTGTACTACTGTATGTAGTGTACTACTGTATTACTGTATGTAGTGTACTACTGTATTACTGTATGTAGTGTACTACTGTATTACTGTATGTAGTGTACTACTGTATATAGTGTACTACTGTATTACTGTATGTAGTGTATCACTGTATGTAGTATATTACTGTATGTAGTGTACTACTGTATGTAGTGTACTTCTGTATGTAGTGTACTACTGTAGTGTATTACTGTATGTAGTGTACTACTGTATTACTGTATGTAGTGTACTACTGTATATAGTGTACTACTGTATTACTGTATGTAGTGTATCACTGTATGTAGTATATTACTGTATGTAGTGTAATATTGTATGTAGTGTACTACTGTATGTAGTGTACTACTGTATTACTGTATGTAGTGTACTACTGGATGTAGTGTACTACTGTATTACTGTATGTAGTGTACTACTGTATGTAGTGTACTTCTGTATGTAGTGTACTACTGTAGTGTATTACTGTATGTAGTGTACTACTGTATTACTGTATGTAGTGTACTACTGTATATAGAGTACTACTGTAGTGTACTACTGGATGTAGTGTACTATTGTATGTAGTTTACTACTGTAGTGTACTACTGGATGTAGTGTACTATTGTATGTAGTGTACTACTGTACTGTACTACTGTATGTAGTGTATTACTGTATATAGTGTATTACTGTATGTAGTGTACTACTGTATTACTGTATATAGTGTACTACTGTATGTAGTGTACTACTGTAGTGTACTACTGTATATAGTGTACTACTGTATGTAGTGTACTACTGTAGTGTACTACTGTATATAGTGTGCTACTGTAGTGTATTACTGTATGTAGTGTACTACTGTATTACTGTATGTAGTGTACTACTGTATGTAGTATATTACTGTATGTAGTGTACTATTGTATGTACTGTACTACTGTATGTAGTGTATTACTGTATGTAGTGTACTACTGTATGTAGTGTACTACTGTATATAGTGTATTACTGTATGTAGTGTATCACTGTATGTAGTATATTACTGTATGTAGTGTACTATTGTATGTACTGTACTACTGTATGTAGTGTACTATTGTATGTAGTGTACTACTGTATGTAGTGTACTTCTGTATGTAGTGTACTACTGTAGTGTATTACTGTATGTAGTGTACTACTGTATTACTGTATGTAGTGTACTACTGTATTACTGTATGTAGTGTACTACTGTATGTAGTGTACTACTGTATGTAGTGTACTACTGGATGTAGTGTACTACTGTTGTGTACTACTGTATATAGTGTACTACTGTATGTAGTGTACTACTGTAGTGTACTACTGTATATAGTGTACTACTGTAGTGTACTACTGTATTACTGTATGTAGTGTACTACTGTACTACTGTATATAGTGTACTACTGTAGTGTACTACTGTATGTTGTGTACTACTGTAATACTGTATTTAGTGTACTACTGTATTACTGTATGTAGTATACTACTGTACTACTGTATATAGTGTACTTCTGTATGTAGTGTACTACTGTAGTGTACTACTGTATGTAGTGTACTACTGTAGTGTACTACTGTATATAGTGTACTACTGTAATACTGTATTTAGTGTACTACTGTATTACGGTATGTAGTGTACTACTATAGTGTACTAGTATGTACTAGTATACAGTAGTAGTATGTGGTGTTATATCTGTGTAACTTTTCCCTGTGCTACATTTTGCACCTGTGATTTTTCTGTATTTTTTTTTCTGTTATAAATCATGGGTGAATAACTCCAGGAAGCAGCTGTGTACACCAGGTGAGGTGTTACAGGAACCTCTCGGTTCGCTCTCTCTCTCTTTCTCCTCTCTCTCTTTATCCAGCCTTTTTTCTCTCTTTCTCTCTCTCTTTCTCTCTCTCTCTCTTTCTCCTCTCTCTCTCTATCCAGCCTTTTCTCTCTCTCTCTCTCTTTCTCTCTCTCTTTCTCTCTCTTTTCATGGTTACATTTAATGTGCCCAGGTTCGTCTCTAGCCTTTTCGGGGCCCTTTTAAAGTAAATTTCCTGCCGTTCTACACATTTTGTCATGACTTATGCCATGTTAACGATATCTGAGTGAGAGTGTCTAGCAAAATCAACTGGTGGCCCCCTGGAGGTCAGGGCCCCTGGGCACATGCCCTGCGTGTCGGGTCGGTATTCAGCCGTGATAACTACAAGTTTAGATAACTGGCTAGACTAATTCACCATTCTAAAAATGGTTAGCTGTCATGGTTTATTGAGTGACTGTCAGTGATGACAAAACAAGAGAAAAAACGTCTGATGCACAACCACATTTCAAACGGACACCTATTCTGCTATTCTAAGTTGAGACCCCGACGGAGTTCCATAAAAAAAGGAATAAAATAAAATGAAATAATGCATATTTTTGTGGGGGATTAGAAGTACATTCTGATTACCCGTCCTCCTCTCCTCTCCTCTCCTCTCCTCCTCTCCTCTCCTCTCCTCTCCTCTCCTCTCCTCTCCTCTCCTCTCCTCTCCTCTCCTCTCAGATTGACATGTCAGCCACACACAGCTTGTGTTCTCTCTCTCTCTCTCTCAGCTCTTTCTCGCTCAGCTCTCTCTCTATCTCTCTTTCTCTCGCTCCCCCATTTCTCTTTTTCCCCCGCCCTTCTCTCTCTCCACACTCTCTCCCCCTCTCTCCCTCTGATCTATTTCTCTCACCTCTCTCTCTCCCTCTCTTCACCCTCTTTCCCATCTCTCTCTCTATCTCTCTCTCCTTCTCTTCCCCCTCTTTCCCATCTCTCTCTCTCTCTCTCTCTCTCTCTCTCTCACATTTGCAGTAATGCCGCGTGTAGAGTGAAAGCCATAGGGACATATGTAAACATTTCAAATATTACAGCCCACACAGTAAAAAAGGGGGTGTAAACATTACAGTGTTGACTTATTTTAACCCAGGATGAGTATTTTCAACACTATGAGGAGTCAATGAGCTCTAGTGTCGGAATTAAATCAGAGTGTTACATTTTGCAGTCATTGCAGTGTAAAGTCAACTCAAATTCAGCTGAAACACGTTTATGTGTGAATCAAATCAAATCAAATGTTATTGGTCACATACACATGTTTAGCAGATGTTAATGCGAGTGTAGCGAAATGCTTGTCCTTCTAGTTCCGATCGTCCAGTAATATCTAACAAGTAATCTAACAATTCCACAACCAGAAAGGAATGAATAAGAATATGTACATATAAATATATGGATGAGCGATGGCCTGAAAGGTATAGGCAAGATGCAGTAGATGGTATAGAGTACAGTATATACATGTGAGATGAGTAATGTAGGGTATGTAAACATTATAGAAAGTGGCATTGTTTAAAGTGACTAGTGATACATTTATTACATCCAGTTTTTTATTATTAAAGTGGCTAGAGATTTGAGTCAGTATGTTGGCAGCAGCCACTCAATGTTAGTGATGGCTGTTTAACAGTCTGATGACCTTTAGATAGAAGCTGTTTTTCAGTCTCTCGGTCCCAGCTTTGATGCACCTGTACCTCGCCTTCTGGATGATAGAGGGGTGAACAGGCCGTGGCTCGGGTGGTTGTTGTCCCTGATGATATTTTTGGCCTTCCTGTGACATCGGGTGGTGTAGGTGTCCTGGAGGGCAGGTAGTTTGTCCCCGGTGATGCGTTGTGCAGACCTCACTACCCTCTGGAGAGCCTTACGGTTGTGGGCAGAGCAGTTGCCGTACCAGGCGGTGATACAGCCCGACAGGATGCTCTCGATTGTGCAGCTGTAAAAGTTTGTGTTTTTGGTGACAAGACAAATATCCTCAGCCTCCTGAGGTTGAAGAGGCGCTGTTTCGCCTTCTTCACCACGCTGTCTGTGAGGGTGGACCATTTCAGTTTGTCCGTGATGTGTACGCCGAGGAACTTAAAACTTTCCACCTTCATCACATCACACGTATGTAACACATCAATCAATCAATCAATTTTATTTTATATAGCCCTTCGTACATCAGATAATATCTTGAAGTGCTGTACAGAAACCCAGCCTAAAACCCCAAACAGCTAGAATGCAGGTGTAGAAGCACGGTGGCTAGGAAAAACTCCCTAGAAAGGCCAAAACCTAGGAAGAAACCTAGAGAGGAACCAGGCTATGAGGGGTGGCCAGTCCTCTTCTGGCTGTGCCGGGTGGAGATTATAACAGAACTATGCCAAGATGTTCAAAAAAACACATCACACGTATGTAACATATCACACGTATGTAACATATCACACGTATGTAAGATATCACACGTATGTAACATATCACACGTATGTAACATATCACACGTATGTAACATTTTCCGAATGTACTTGAATACTTGAATACGAATGGAATACGTTCCAAAATGTGGTTCAACAATAACAGTGAAATTTGAGTGGTCAAGACCGAGCGGTACGGACAGTGGACCCATCAATTCAGGTTACAAGTGTGTAGAGGTGATGAATGCAGAATCACAGAATGTCTTCCACTTCTTAGTGTGTTGTTACAGATGATTCTTTCTCTTCATTAAATGGCGGCTGCACAGTGTAACTGTATTGGATGCAGGAAGTATCTTTAGATTAACGTATGTGTGGCGGCAGCCAGGCTTACAGGGTCCTATTGAAGTGATTGTTTGACGACCAGATCAAAACGTAATAACTGGTTGTGTTAATGCCACATTAAAAAGGTTATACATTTTAAAAGTGACACAAAAAAATATTTAAAACGAATAAGGACTGTATGTAATTGTAGTGCGTGCACACATAGGAGATACTGTATCGGAAAGAAATGAAAATGACCCCCCCCCCCCCCCCCCCTGGGTAGAATACTGCTGTGTCATATGTTAACCTTAGCATGATGCTGTGTGTTCCAGGAAGTGTCCTGAGGGATTTGACTGTCTGAGAATAGGAAGGAACCCTAACTATGGTTATACCAGCTTTGACAGCTTTGGCTGGGCTTTCCTGGCGCTGTTCCGGCTGATGACCCAAGACTACTGGGAGAACCTCTATCATCAGGTACACAACCTACAATACTCTGTGTACACTGGTGTGAGCTGGACGCTTCGTGTGTCTTTTAACCTGCTGTATATCTGTCCCTCTCCTCAGACTCTGCGTTCAGTGTGTGTGTTAACCTGCTGTATCTCTGTCTCTCCTCAGACTCTGCGTTCAGCAGGGAAAACCTACATGGTGTTCTTTGTGCTGGTGATCTTCCTGGGTTCCTTCTACCTGGTCAACCTGATCCTGGCTGTGGTTGCCATGGCCTACGAGGAACAGAACCAGGCCACCATCCAGGAGGCCTGGATGAAGGAGAGAGAGTTCCAGCTGGCCATGGAACATGTACGCAGAGAACAG
Organism: Salvelinus fontinalis; assembly: GCF_029448725.1. Taxonomy (NCBI): domain Eukaryota; kingdom Metazoa; phylum Chordata; class Actinopteri; order Salmoniformes; family Salmonidae; genus Salvelinus; species Salvelinus fontinalis. The sequence goes on from NC_074681.1 coordinate 1,541,661, forward strand.
AGGGTAGGTTGGATTTACTTTTCAGACGATAGGTTTGTATTCACACGGTAGGTTCTTATTCAGACGATAGGTTGGTATTCAGACGATAGGTTGGTATTCAGACGATAGGTTGGTATTCAGACGGTAGGTTGGTATTCAGACGATAGGTTTGTATTCAGACGATAGGTTGGTATTCAGACGATAGGTTTGTATTCAGACGATAGGTTGGTATTCAGACGATAGGTTTGTATTCAGACGATAGGTTGGTATTCAGACGATAGGTTGGTATTCAGACGGTAGGTTGGTATTCAGACGATAGGTTTGTATTCAGACGGTAGGTTGGTATTCAGACGATAGGTTTGTATTCAGACGGTAGGTTGGTATTCAGACGATAGGTTTGTATTCAGACGGTAGGTTGGTATTCAGACGATAGATTTGTATTCAGACGATAGGTTTGTATTCAGACGATAGGTTGGTATTCAGACGATAGGTTGGTATTCAGACGATAGGTTGGTATTCAGGCGATAGGTTGGTATTCAGACGATAGGTTTGTATTCAGACGATAGGTTTGTATTCAGACGATAGGTTGGTATTCAGACGATAGGTTGGTATTCAGACGATAGGTTTGTATTCAGACGATAGGTTGGTATTCAGACGATAGGTTTGTATTCAGACGATAGGTTGGTATTCAGACGATAGGTTGGTATTCAGACGATAGGTTGGTATTCAGACGATAGGTTGGTATTCAGACGATAGGTTTTGTATTCAGACGATAGGTTTGTATTCAGACGATAGGTTTGTATTCAGACGATAGGTTTGTATTCAGACGATAGGTTGGTATTCAGACGATAGGTTGGTATTCAGACGATAGGTTTGTATTCAGACGATAGGTTTGTATTCAGACGATAGGTTTGTATTCAGACGATAGGTTTGTATTCAGACGATAGGTTTGTATTCAGACGATAGGTTTGTATTCAGACGATAGGTTGGTATTCAGACGATAGGTTGGTATTCAGACGATAGGTTGGTATTCAGACGATAGGTTGGTATTCAGACGATAGGTTGGTATTCAGACGATAGGTTTGTATTCAGACGATAGGTTGGTATTCAGACGATAGGTTTGTATTCAGACGATAGGTTTGTATTCAGACGATAGGTTTGTATTCAGACGATAGGTTGGTATTCAGACGATAGGTTGGTATTCAGACGATAGGTTGGTATTCAGACGATAGGTTTGTATTCAGACGATAGGTTGGTATTCAGACGGTAGGTTGTAGGTTTTCGGGAAGGCAGACATGTTCTATCCAGATTCAAGTTCAGAAAGTTTTATTGTTCCAACTTTGGGCAATTTGAGTTGCAACTTTATTAGCACTGTACATTTGGGCTGGGGTTCATTCAAATTGAAATCACTGAAGTAAATACATTTCCCTTTCAGTTGAATTAATTAATTATTGAATTAATATTTCAGTTTGCTTCCTGAATTGACTGTCTTCAATTCGAATTGGCCCCAACCCCGGTTTACATTAGAACCATGTACAGTATGTTGTAATATATTCTCTGTATGATGTATGGTTCTGGTTTAAAGTTTATATTAAAACATCTTGTTACTTATTTTGTTTTTCTTTTTTGTTTTTCTTTTGCCAATTCAGGAAATTAAAGTATGTATTACATTTTAGGAATATTGTAATAATGATTGGTGCACTAGTAATTAACATCTGTCTGGAATGTGTGTTAAATTCCTTTAAAGTCAATGGTAAAGCACAAGATACAAGGTTGTTATATATGATCAGTTATAGTTTAAAGTGTAAACTGAACTTGTTTCTCTACTGGTGGGGAAGATGGCAGAAAGAAGAATCCAGCAGGAGACGGACTCGGTCGTGTCTCCAGAGCTGTCCCCGTTTCAACTAAAAGCGGGCAGTAGTTTGAAACGGACGGCCAGTAGAAGATCTCACAGGATGCTGTCCGAGGATCCAGAGGACGAAGCAGATGGGAAGTTTGAGCCACTGGATGAGCGGGTGGTACGACAGACACTTGTTGCATTGCATTGCATTGTGGTCATTTAGCAGACGCTCTTATCCAGAGCGACTTACAGTTAGTGCATTCATCTTTAAGTAGCTTGGTGAGACAAGCACATATCACACCTCACTGAACTGTCAGAGGGATTTGTAGTTAGCAACGTGTCCGTCTTGGAAAGTTTGAATGTTGATTAGAACCTTGTTTAGCATCAGCATGTTCCCGATTAGCCTTTTAACAATCACAATAAGGCAAACTCACCTTATTCACTACCAATGTGTAGCACCCATCAAAGGCCTGCTGCACCACTTGGGGTTCCGAGTGGCGCAGCGGTCTAAGACACTGCAGTCCCTGGTTCGATTTCAGACTGCATCACATCTGGCCGTGATTGGGAGTCCCATAGGGCAGGGCACAATTGTCCCAGTGTCGTCCGGGTTTTGCCGGTGTAGGCCGTCATTGTAAATTTGAATTTATTCTTAACTGACTTGCCTAGTTAAATAAAGGTTAACATTTAAAAAATAATGAATGTCTCTACTTTTTGGGGGAATTGTTCTTCTTCTACAACTAACTCTCTCTTTCTCTCTGTCTCACCTTCTCTGTTTCTCCCTCTCTCTCTGTCCCTCTCTCTCTTTCCCTTTTTCTCTCTTGCACCTTCTCTCTCCCTCTTTATCCTCCCTCCAGTCCCCCCTGCCTCCCACGTCTCCCATGCCCGTCCACCCTCTCCTTGCTGCCATGTCGTCCCACCCTCTCAGCACCCGCCGTGGCAGCCAGGCCAGTATCTTCTCCTTCAGACCCTGTGCCACCTCCGATGCCGACTTCGGGGATGACGAGTACAGTGTTCATGGGGACGTCATGGGGAGGAGCAGGGCAGGCTCCACCATCGGCCCCAACTGGCAACACAAGCACAAAAGGACAGGCAGCGTGAGGAGCCATTGCTCCCAGGTCTTCACCCCCAGTCTCAACATCAACGGACGTCTCAACATCTCCCTGGACCAGAACGGCGTCACCACGGTCGGCCTGCACACCCCCACCTCCCTACCCGCCTGCAGCATGGAGAAGGTCAAAGAAGATAAAGTTTGTGAACTTTTTAAAATGTTGTTTTTTTTCAAGCGAGCCCTGTTGTACTTTTGGAGTCTGTGGTGACAAATATTCTTGTACAAATTTTTATGTAAATATAATGTGATTGATTGATTGTTTGATTGGCCGGTGTTTTGTCAAACTTTGTTTCTCCCGTTCTTCAGGAGCCCACCTGTATAGACGAGTCCAGTGCCAAGCCGGCCCAGCTCTCCCCCGAGGCTGCAGAGCCTCCCCTCCGTAGGAAACGCGGTCTGAGCTCCATTAGCTTCCTCAGCGATGCCATGGATGGTGAGGGTACCTTCAGAGGTCAGAGGTCAATTTACAGAGGCTCTTTTAACGCCCAAATAACTCATTATAACTTCATTCTAAATGTCTAACTAACTCATTATGACTTCATTATAAATGTCTAACTAACTCATTATGACCTCATTCTAAATGTCTAACTAACTCATTATGACTTCATTATAAATGTCTAACTAACTCATTATGACTTCATTCTAAATGTCTAACTAACTCATTATGACTTCATTATAAATGTCTAACTAACTCATTATGACCTCATTCTAAATGTCTAACTAACTCATTATGACTTCATTCTAAATGTCTAACTAACTCATTATGACTTCATTATAAATGTCTAACTAATTCATTATGACCTCATTATAAATGTCTAACTAACTCATTATGACTTCATTATAAATGTCTAAGTAACTCATTATGACTTCATTATAAATGTCTAACTAATTCATTATGACCTCATTATAAATGTCTAACTAACTCATTATGACTTCATTATAATTGTCTAACTAACTCATTATGACCTCATTCTAAATGTCTAACTAACTCATTATGACTTCATTATAAATGTCTAACTAACTCATTATAACTTCATTCTAAATGTCTAAGTAACTCATTATGACTTCATTATAAATGTCTAACTAACTTATATCTAATTTATAATTTACAAGTTAATCTACCACTAGCTCAAAACTAAGGTATAACTAAGTCATAATTAACTGATGGCTAGCTGACTGGACTGTTAAAGCTCTCAACAAGCCAATAAGGATGTAAAAGGAGATAAATGAAAAGCACACAATGTTTCATAACTTTGTAGTTAATAAATTATGACAGATTTATAAAATATCTATAAACTACTTATTAAAAGTTTAGAAATCCTTTATAAATTATTTACAAATGATTTATAAATATAAAGTGTTACCTTTAAAACTGCTTGGGCTTCCACAATCGTTCCCAAAAAGTTCTTAGGTTTTTCCGAAATCTTGGTTGGAGGTTTCCCGGAATTAGGAGGGCATGAGCAAGGAGACAATCCTTAAACCGAGTTTCTTGAAAAACCCAAGGAACTGTGGGAAAGTTAGTGGGATTTTACACAGCCCTCCAACCATTACAACCTAACCTCTGTGTCTGGTCTCTGTCACCCAGAGCTGGAGGAGTCTCGTCAGAAGTGCCCCCCCTGCTGGTACACTTTTGCCAAGGCGTACCTGATCTGGGACAGGTGCCCATGGTGGCTGAAGGTAAAGGAGTATGTGAAGATGATTGTGATGGATCCCTTCCTAGACCTGGCAATAACCATCTGTATCGTCCTCAACACCCTCTTCATGGCCCTGGAACACTACCCCATGACCGACGAGTTCAACAATGTGCTCTCTGTTGGCAACCTGGTAAGGTATTCCAGAATTAAATGACTATTACAATTATTAACAACACTTACAATCTATCTCACAACGATCACAATATTCACTCAACATGGTAAGGCTATTTTTTTGAAAAAAGTTTTTTTTTAATGAAAGGTTCAAATAAACAGTAAATAAGTATAGTTATCACATTACAACTGATAAGATGTTTTTTTAAATGTATTTTTACAATTAATAAACTACTTACCATCTATCCACAATCACATAACAGTTACAGAAATATTAATCACATAACCTACAAGACAAAATGGAAACTAGGGTTGTATAGTCAGACACAATGGAAACTAGGGTTTTATAGTCAGATACAATGGAATCTAGGGTTGTATAGTCAGACAATGGAAACTAGGGTTGTAAAATGAGACACAATGGAAACTAGGGTTGTAAAATGAGACACAATGGAAACTAGGGTTGTAAAATCAGACATAATGGAAACTAGGGTTGTATAATCAGACACAATGGAAGCTAGGGTTGTAAAATCAGACGCAATGGAAACTAGGGTTGTAAAATCAGACACAATGGAAGCTAGTGTTATAAAATCAGACACAATGGAAACTAGGGTTGTAAAATCAGACACAATGGAGGCTACGGTTGTAAAATCAGACACAATGGAAACTAGGGTTGTAGAATGAGACACAATGGAAACAAGGGTTGTAAAATGAGACACAATGGAAACTAGGGTTGTAAAATCAGACACAATGGAAGCTAGTGTTATAAAATCAGACACAATGGAAACTAGGGTTGTAGAATCAGACACAATGGAAACTAGGGTTGTAAAATCAGACACAATGGAAACTATGGTTGTAAAATCAGACACAATGGAGGCTAAGGTTGTAAAATCAGACACAATAGAAACTAGGGTTGTAGAATGAGACACAATGGAAACAAGGGTTGTAAAATGAGACACAATGGAAGCTAGGGTTGTAAAATCAGACACAATGGGAACTAGGGTTGTAAAATCAGACACAATGGAGGCTACGGTTGTAAAATCAGACACAATGGAAACTAGGGTTGTAGAATGAGACACAATGAAAACTAGGGGTGTAGAATGAGACACAATGGAAACTAGGGTTGTAAAATCAGACACAATGGAAACTATGGTTGTAAAATCAGACACAATGGAGGCTAAGGTTGTAAAATCAGACACAATAGAAACTAGGGTTGTAGAATGAGACACAATGGAAACTAGGGTTGTAGAATGAGACACAATGGAAACTAGGGTTCTAAAATCAGACACAATGGAAACTAGGGTTGTAAAATCCCAGAATCAGAAGGGAATAAACAAGGAAATATATTTCCCTCAAATTGGCAACACCAGTCTATTCAATCCAGATCAACACTAGTCTATTCAATCCAACACTAGCCTAATGAACCCAGATCAACACTAGTCTATTGAATCAAGATCAACACCAGTCTATTCAATCCAACACTAGTCTATTGAATCCAGATCAACACTAGTCTATTGAATCCAGATCAACACTAGTCTATTGAATCCAGATCAACACCAGTCTATTGAATTCAGATCAACACTAGTCTATTGAATCCAGATCAACACTAGTCTATTGAATCCAGATCAACACTAGTCTATTGAATCCAGATCAACACTAGTCTATTGAATCCAGATCAACACTAGTCTATTGAATCCAGATCAACACTAGTCTATTGAATCCAGATCAACACTAGTCTATTGAATCCAGATCAACACTAGTCTATTCAATCCAACACTAGTCTATTGAATCCAGATCAACACTAGTCTATTCAATCCAATACTAGTCTATTGAATCCAGATCAACACTAGTCTATTGAATCCAGATCAACACTAGTCTATTCAATCCAACACTAGTCTATTCCATCCAGATCAACACTAGTCTATTTAATCCAACACTAGTCTATTGAATTCAGATCAACATTAGTCTATTCAATCCAGATCAACACTAGTCTATTCAATCCAGATCAACACTAGTCTATTGAATCCAGATCAACACTAGTCTATTCAATCCAACACTAGTCTATTGAATCCAGATCAACACTAGTCTATTGAATCCAGATCAACACTAGTCTATTCAATCCAACACTAGTCTATTGAATCCAGATCAACACTAGTCTATTGAATCCAGATCAACACTAGTCTATTGAATCCAGATCAACACTAGTCTATTGAATCCAGATCAACACTAGTCTATTCAATCCAACACTAGTCTATTGAATCCAGATCAACACTAGTCTATTCAATCCAATACTAGTCTATTGAATCCAGATCAACACTAGTCTATTGAATCCAGTTCAACACTAGTCTATTCAATCCAACACTAGTCTATTCCATCCAGATCAACACTAGTCTATTTAATCCAACACTAGTCTATTGAATTCAGATCAACATTAGTCTATTCAATCCAGATCAACACTAGTCTATTCAATCCAGATCAACACTAGTCTATTGAATCCAGATCAACACTAGTCTATTCAATCCAACACTAGTCTATTGAATCCAGATCAACACTAGTCTATTGAATCCAGATCAACACTAGTCTATTCAATCCAACACTAGTCTATTGAATCCAGATCAACACTAGTCTATTGAATCCAGATCAACACTAGTCTATTCAATCCAACACTAGTCTATTGAATCCAGATCAACACTAGTCTATTGAATCCAACACTAGTCTATTCAATCCAACACTAGTCTATTGAATCCAGATCAACACTAGTCTATTCAATCCAACACTAGTCTATTCAATCCAACACTAGTCTATTGAATCCAGATCAACACTAGTCTATTGAATCCAGATCAACACTAGTCTATTCAATCCAACACTAGTCTATTGAATCCAGATCAACACTAGTCTATTGAATCCAGATCAACACTAGTCTATTCAATCCAGATCAACACTAGTCTATTCAATCCAGATCAACACCAGTCTATTCCATCCAGATCAACACTAGTCTAATCAATCCAACACTAGTCTATTGAATCCAGATCAACACGAGTCTATTCAATCCAGATCAACACTGGTCTATTCAATCCAACACTAGTCTATTCAATCCAATACTAGTCTATTGAATCCAGATCAACACTAGTCTATTGAATCCAGATCAACACTAGTCTATTCCATCCAGATCAACACTAGTCTATTCAATCCAATACTAGTCTATTGAATCCAGATCAACACTAGTCTATTCAATCCAGATCAACACTAGTCTATTCCATCCAGATCAACACTAGTATATTCAATCCAACACTAGTCTATTGAATCCAGATCAACACTAGTCTATTGAATCCAGATCAACACCAGTCTATTGAATCCAACACTAGTCTATTGAATCCAGATCAACACCAGTCTATTGAATCCAACACTAGTCTATTGAATCCAGATCAACACTAGTCTATTGAATCCAGATCAACACTAGTCTATTGAATCCAGATCAACACTAGTCTATTGAATCCAGTACAACACTAGTCTATTGAATCCAGATCAACACCAGTCTATTCAATCCAATACTAGTCTATTGAATCCAGATCAACACTAGTCTATTGAATCCAGATCAACACCAGTCTATTGAATCCAGATCAACACTAGTCTATTGAATCCAGATCAACACTAGTCTATTGAATCCAGATCAACACCAGTCTATTGAATCCAGATCAAAACGTAACAAAGGTTGGAAGGTAGGGAGGAGGATAATAATCTTCTAATACTCATCTCCTTCTTGCTGTTAATCTGAAGCCCTTTAGACCACAGGAGGCAAATGCCTTTCACAGAAAATAGAGAATAACAGTAGTATACAGTAGAAACACAATATTAGCATGACATACGATACGACAAATAGGGTGGAAGTAGGGTGGAAGTTCCTCAAAGTCCAAGGAATTAACAGAATGAGAATGAGTCGTGGCTGATCATGGTTGTACACTGGGTCTGTATTGGTTGTGTAATGGTTGTGTAATGGGGTGGTAGTGTAATCGTTGTGTGATGGTTGTGTAATGTGATGGTTGTGTAATGGGATGGCTGTGTGATGTGATGGTTGTGTGATGTGATGGTTGTGTTATGGTTGTGTATTGGTTGTGTGATGGGATGGTTGTGTGATGGTTGTGCTATGGTTGTGTAATGGGATGGTTGTGTGATGGTTGTGTTATGGTTGTGTATTGTTTGTGTAATGGGATGGTTGTGTGATGGTTGTATAATGGTTGTGTATTGGTGGTGTAATGGGATGTTTGTGTGATGGTTGTGTGATGCTTGTGTAATGTGATGGTTGTGTGATGGTTGTGTAATGTGATGGTTGTGTGATGGTTGTGTAATGGTTGTGTAATGGGATGGTTGTGTGATGGTTGTGTAATGTGATGGTTGTGTGATGGTTGTGTATTGGTTGTGTGATGGTTGTGTATTGGTTGTGTAATGGGATGGTTGTGTGATGGTTGTGTATTGGTTGTGTAATGGGATGGTTGTGTGATGGTTGTGTATTGGTGGTGTAATGGGATGGTTGTGTGATGGTTGTGTGATGGTTGTGTAATGTGATGGTTGTGTGATGGTTGTGTAATGGGATGGTTGTGTGATGGTTGTGTATTGGTTGTGTAATGGGATGGTTGTGTGATGGTTGTATAATGGGTGTGTATTGGTGGTGTAATGGGATGGTTGTGTGATGGTTGTGTAATGTGATGGTTGTGTAATGGTTGTGTATTGGTTGTGTAATGGGATGGTTGTGTGATGGTTGTGTGACGGTTGTGTAACGGTCGTGTATTGGTGGGGTATTATCTGTGTGCTCTCGCAGGTGTTCACGGTGATCTTCACAGCGGAGATGGTGTTCAAGCTGATAGCCATGGATCCGTACTACTACTTCCAGCAGGGCTGGAACATGTTTGATGGCATCATCGTCTGCCTCAGCCTCATGGAGTTGGGCCTGTCCAACGTAGAGGGACTGTCTGTCCTGCGCTCCTTCAGACTGGTATTGTCACTGTCACACAGACATTTCATTTCAATTTGATAACATTTTATTTATGTATTTCCTATATTATATATTTGATTGGCTATGATTGGTTTAAATAACTGTATATATTATTTAACCCAATCAACAACAACAACAAAAATGCTACATCAAAATATTTATGATATAATTATTCCCTCTTGATGATATGTTTGAGGGTGAGAAACTTCAAACATATCACCCCCCCCCTTCAAACATGCCCCCCCCCCCCACACACACACAGTGGCGTAATCTGTTGTGCATTACAATGATTGGGTCACGGTATCAATGCGATTTAGAGAGTGGGGGACACATTTTAGTGGAATCACTTCAATTACGAGCAAAATGAAAATGGATCAGATACGTGTCAAACACAAGGACTCTGATCTAGATGCTGAGACGTGTCAACGACAGGACTCTGATCTAGATACTGAGACGTGTCAACGACAGGACTCTGATCTAGATGCTGAGACACTGTCAACCACAGGACTCTGATCTAGATACTGAGACGTGTCAACCACAGGACTCTGATCTAGATGCTGAGACGTGTCAAACACAGGACTCTGATCTAGATGCTGAGACGTGTCAACCACAGGACTCTGATCTAGATACTGAGACGTGTCAACCACAGGACTCTGATCTAGATGCTGAGACGTGTCAACCACAGGACTCTGATCTAGATGCTGAGACGCTGTCAACCACAGGACTCTGATCTAGATACTGAGACGTGTCAACCACAGGACTCTGATCTAGATGCTGAGACGCTGTCAACCACAGGACTCTGATCTAGATACTGAGACGTGTCAACCACAGGACTCTGATCTAGATGCTGAGACACTGTCAACCACAGCACTCTGATCTAGATACTGAGACGTGTCAACCACAGGACTCTGATCTAGATGCTGAGACGTGTCAAACACAGGACTCTGATCTAGATGCTGAGACGTGTCAACCACAGGACTCTGATCTAGATGCTGAGACGTGTCAAACACAGGACTCTGATCTAGATGCTGAGACGCTGTCAACCACAGGACTCTGATCTAGATACTGAGACGTGTCAACCACAGGACTCTGATCTAGATGCTGAGACGTGTCAACGACAGGACTCTGATCTAGATACTGAGACGCTGTCAACCACAGGACTCTGATCTAGATACTGAGACGTGTCAAACACAGGACTCTGATCTAGATGCTGAGACGCTGTCAACCACAGGACTCTGATCTAGATACTGAGACGTGTCAACCACAGGACTCTGATCTAGATGCTGAGACGTGTCAAACACAGGACTCTGATCTAGATGCTGAGACGTGTCAACCACAGGACTCTGATCTAGATACTGAGACGTGTCAACCACAGGACTCTGATCTAGATGCTGAGACGTGTCAAACACAGGACTCTGATCTAGATGCTGAGACGCTGTCAACCACAGGACTCTGATCTAGATGCTGAGACGTGTCAACGACAGGACTCTGATCTAGATGCTGAGACACTGTCAACCACAGGACTCTGATCTAGATACTGAGACGTGTCAACCACAGGACTCTGATCTAGATGCTGAGACGTGTCAACCACAGGACTCTGTTCTAGATGCTGAGACGCTGTCAACCACAGGACTCTGATCTAGATACTGAGACGTGTCAACCACAGGACTCTGATCTAGATGCTGAGACGTGTCAACGACAGGACTCTGATCTAGATACTGAGACGTGTCAAACACAGGACTCTGATCTAGATGCTGAGACGCTGTCAACCACAGGACTCTGATCTAGATACTGAGACGTGTCAACCACAGGACTCTGATCTAGATGCTGAGACGTGTCAACCACAGGACTCTGATCTAGATGCTGAGACGTGTCAACCACAGGACTCTGATCTAGATGCTGAGACGTGTCAACCACAGGACTCTGATCTAGATACTGAGACGTGTCAAACACAAGACTCTGATCTAGATACTGAGACGTGTCAACGACAGGACTCTGATCTAGATGCTGAGACACTGTCAACCACAGGACTCTGATCTAGATGCTGAGACGTGTCAAACACAAGACTCTGATCTAGATACTGAGACGTGTCAACCACAGGACTCTGATCTAGATGCTGAGACGTGTCAACGACAGGACTCTGATCTAGATGCTGAGACACTGTCAAACACAGGACTCTGATCTAGATGTTGAGACGCTGTTTACTTGGTATAAGCCATACGCACACAGCAATCCAATGATAACGTCACGTGCCATTCCTTTACTGCAAGGGACTACATTGTAATTCACATAATGTAAAAAATATTATAAATGGTAATTTTTAAGCATTATATAATGTAACATAATTAACATAACATAATTTGATCATTTAAATTTTGCTAATTGATTTGTCTCTTTTTTTTGTGTGTCGGTCAGTTGCGAGTGTTCAAGCTAGCGAAGTCATGGCCCACCCTGAACACACTGATCAAGATCATCGGTAACTCCGTGGGCGCTCTGGGAAACCTGACCCTGGTGCTGGCCATTATCGTTTTCATCTTCGCCGTGGTGGGCATGCAACTGTTCGGCAAGAACTACCAGGACTGCGTGTGTAAGATCTCTAAGGATTGTATGTTACCTCGTTGGCACATGAAGGACTTCTTCCACTCGTTCCTCATCGTGTTCCGGGTGCTGTGTGGCGAGTGGATCGAGACCATGTGGGATTGTATGGAGGTGGCCGGGCAGCCTCTCTGCATTCTGGTCTTCATGCTGGTGATGGTCATAGGAAACCTGGTGGTGAGTAAATCCCTTTAGAAACCTGAAATGTAGAGATCAGATCTAACAACAACAACAACAAAAGAGTGAAGGTCAGACAAAAAGACACAGGCGATAGAACAGGATTATTATGCATTGGAATTAGTTTAGAGTTTTTTTTTTTTTACAGAAATATCAACAAGATTGTTGTTTGGCATAAATGATGTGATGGATGTTATATTATGGATTCAATTAGTCGTGCTGTTGCACAACCTTTCGATTGAGAAATGAGATCTGAAAAGGGCATCGATAGAACAGGAGTATTATTACAATTATTACAAATTATTACAATGCATTGGAGAGACGAGAGCTACAGAGTTCCTCTGAGTTTTATGGAAACAATAACAAGATCTGGTCTGATTTGTCGTTTGGCCCAAATAATGAGATGGATGTAGTATTCTATTGGGGAGGAGAGAGGAGGAGAGACAGAGAGTTTCTGTAAGGGATTCTATTGGGTAGGAGAGAGAAGAAGGGGCAGAGGGTTTCTGTAAGGGATTCTATTGGGGAGGAGAGAGAAGGAGGGACAGAGGGTTTCTGTAAGGGATTCTATTGGGGAGGAGAGAGAAGGAGGGACAGAGGGTTTCTGTAAGGGATTCTATTGGGGAGAAGAGAAAAGGAGAGGCAGAGGGTTTCTGTAAGGGATTCTATTGGGGAGGAGAGAGAAGAAGGGGCAGAGGGTTTCTGTAAGGGATTCTATTGGGGAGGAGAGAAAAGGAGGGGCAGAGGGTTTCTGTAAGGGATTCTATTGGGTAGGAGGGAGGAGGAGGGACAGAGGGTTTCTGTAAGGGATTTGTATTTGTATTTATTATGTATCTCTATTAGTTCCTTCCAAGGCAGCAGCTACTCTTTCTTCCTGGGGTTTATTATGAATCCCCATTAGTTCCTGCCAAGGCAGCAGCTACTCTTCCTGGGGTTTATTATGGATCCCCATTAGTTTCTGCCAAGGCAGCAGCTACTCTTCCTGGGGTTTATTATGGATCCCCATTAGTTCCTGCCAAGGCAGCAGCTACTCTTCCTGGGGTTTATTATGGATCCCCATTAGTTCCTGCCAAGGCAGCAGCTACTCTTCCTGTGGTTTATTATGGATCCTCATTAGTTCCTTCCAAGGCAGCAGCTACTCTTCCTGGGGTTTATTATGGATCCCCATTAGTTCCTGCCAAGGCAGCAGCTACTCTTCCTGGGGTTTGTTATGGATCCCCATTAGTTCCTGCTAAGGCAGCAGCTACTCTTCCTGGGGTTTATTAGGGATCCCCATTAGTTCCTGCCAAGGCAGCAGCTACTCTTCCTGGGGTTTATTATGGATCCCCATTAGTTCCTGCCAAGGCAGCAGCTACTCTTCCTGGGGTATATTATGGATCCCCATTACTTCCTGCCAAGGCAGCAGCTACTCTTCCTGGGGTTTGTTATGGATCCCCATTAGTTCCTGCCAAGGAAGCGGCTACTCTTCCTGGGGTTTATTATGGATCCCCATTAGTTCTTGCCAAGGAAGCAGCTACTCTTCCTGGGGTTTGTTATGGATCCCCATTAGTTCCTGCCAAGACAGCAGCTACTCTTCCTGGGGTTTGTTATGGATCCCCATTAGTTCCTGCCAAGGAAGCAGCTACTCTTCCTGGGGTTTATTATGGATCCCCATTAGTTCATGCCAAGACAGCAGCTACTCTTTCTGGGGTTTATTATGGATCCCCGTTAGTTCCTGCCGAGGCAGCAGCTACTCTTCCTGGTGTCCAGCAACAGTTATATACAATTCTAAATATTACATGACACTTTTCACAACACATGAAGTGTGTCCCGTCAGACTACTCTACTATCACATATCTACAATAGAAAATCCATGTGTCTGTGTCTGTGTGTGTGTGTGTCTCTTCACAGTCCCCGCTGTTCCATAAATCTGTTTCTACACAAGGGATTATTTAGGAGTCTACAGTATAGACATACTCTGAGAAAGTGAAGCACAGTCTACAGTATAGACATACTCTGAGAAAGTGAAGCACAGTCTACAGTATAGACATACTCTGAGAAAGCAGTGCTTTCAGACAGTGTGAGAGGATTGATCTAGGAAATAACTAAAAGGTTTACATTGTCTGTTATGATCACCGTGTTACGACAATGATTCCATGCACAGTGTTCGTGTGGGCCATCCAAGACCCAATCATATCTCAGAAAATGGCGGCTACGTTGTCATAGTAACTGGTTTGACATGCAGATTACTATAAACTTCAAAACAGATTGAGTCTGGACAACATACCAGCCATCTGTTATCTTCTACAAAGTACATACAACATGTATGGCATTATCCTACTCGCGTGTCCAGTGCCAACAAGTATATCCACACTGGAGTGGGATGGCGTTTGTAGCATTTATACGGCAGAACGTCCACTTAAGGCTTAAATGTTTTATCCAGCGGTAATAAATAATGTCTTTTAATGGGTTGAACATGTGTGATCCAAGTTGTTCAGTACGTAAGATCAGATGAGGTGACGTTGGAACGTTACAGCCCGGTGTGGTAGCTAGCTACACTACTGTATAATATCCGGACTCAGCAACTATTGACAGTTTAGTTTTATAGTATAAAACAAAAGCTTTCGAAATGCAAGGGTACTGAACTGGAACTGTTTATATATATAAAATAAAATAAAAACATTTAATCCAAGTAACGGGCTCTGTTTATACACAACTGCTGTCACTTGGCGCCACAGCAATGCAGTATTGGTTGAGCCACCCAGATGTTGCTTTGTTATCCATCTGTGTCCTGGAAACTACCATTTAATGAGAAGAGATCAAAACCTTTTTTCCCAGAACTCCAGACAACCGGCGGTTGCTCGGCCGGCCGGCCGGACAGCAAGCAGCATTTCTCTCATTCATTCATCCGAGTTCATTTTGCATAGCTTCCGCTTGATGTGCTGCTGGATGGAGTACATTACAGAGCTAAATGAAGTCTTTAAAGGGACAATCCGCATGTTGCTACATTCATTTGTGGATTTATAAATTAAGGATATATACCAATTTGATTCTTGAAGAATAGAACTTGTAAATGCTTCAAGAGCTTAGTTCAACTGTCATATTCCATCAGAACTCAACATATAAACTTGTTGTAAACAAACATTGTATAGCATCAAAACATGGTTAGAACTATACTTTTAACATCATTGATGATCAGTCTCTGCATCCATAGCTCTGTCAATGAAGAGTGGTTACATTTCTCCAGTCCCATACCTCGACTATTTCCCGTATCACTCCCCAGTGATACGGGAAATATCACTCCCTCATTTTGAAAGATAGTATTTTTTTTTATTCAACATTTTCTCATGTTTTTCCCCCCCGAGATAATGCCAAAAATATATATTTTCATTTCATTATTTAATTAAAATTAGATTTAGAAAAATATATATAACTTCAAAAAATTGTTTTTAATGTTACGAGCGAGTACAACAAGTTGAGTACCATTTTCTGCCGTTAGTGGACTACAGTAAAGTCGGAGGTAACCATTTTGTGTAATCCAGGACACAGGCAGGCTAAATCCAAAGGAGAGCGAGTGACCGGCACAGATTCACTGGGTTTTGGCTCTGGCTTTCACATGTCATTTCCAAACCACATGCAGTGTCCTAAATTATTGATAAAGATGAGCAAAAATGACTGTATATAACAAATACTTCAAATACTGAGCTATTGTATAAAATTGAAAAAAATGAAATTATATTATTTTATACTAATACAATTGCTCAGAGATGGAGATTTAGTTAAAGAAGTAATACGTTTTTTCCCCCTCAAAAAGGGGGATAAAAGGGGAAATACCTCTCCTTTTCTACAAATATTTTATTAGTTGGAGAACATATTGGGAGAGATCTCAGCTCATTCCTCCATACAGAATCTTTCCAGATCTGTTACGAATCCCGCCGAGGATGGTGCCTCTTCCCGTTCGGGCGGCGCTCGGCGGTCGTCGTCTCCGGTCTACTAGCTGCCGCCGATCCCCTTTTCTGTTTTCTTTTGAGTTGGTCTAATTTGTTTCACCTGTTTTGTGTTTAGGTTAGGGGGTATTTAAACCCAGTTGGCCCGCCGACTTTTGTGCGGGCTTGTTTTTCTGTTTCGTGTTGGTGGTGTTCGTTAGTGGATTTCTGTAATACATTTTCTTGGACAGTACTTTGACGCGCCCGGTGTTTTGTGTGGCGTCGCCGTTTTGTATTTTATTTCTGGAAGGAATAAATATCCACTTGTTGAAGATTACCCTGCTCTCTGCACCTGACTCTTTCATTCCACCACTGGAACTGTTACAAGATCCTTGATATCCTTTGTCTGTGCTTATTGACACCCCTCTTCAATTCAAACCACAGGTTTTTAATGGGGTTCAAGACCCAGAGGCGGATTTTGTGGTCAATTAACCATTTTCTTTGTGGATTTTGACGTGTGCTTGTGGTTATTATCTTGCTGGAAGATCCACTTGCGGTCACGTTTCAGTCTCTTGGCAGAGACAACCAGGTTTTTGGCAAAAAAATGTCTTGGCACTGGGTGAAGTTAATGTGGAAGACCAGTGGAAGCAAATAATAGCCTGAAAGATCCACCACCATATTTTACAGTAGATAATGGGTTCTTTTCGGGCCTAATGGTTTTTCATTTAGACGTCACACCCACCACAGGTGTGCTTGGCCAAAGAACTCTATTTTATAGTTAAACAGTCTAATGCCCCCCAATATACAGGACTGACCTACCTGTGATCAGTTAACTGTTTTAAAACCATGGCAGGCTTTAAGAGAGCATAGCTTTAAGAAAGTCAAATCCTGTTGGACACTAGTCAAACACCTGCTCCGTTGTGTCTTTACTTTCCTGTCGTCATTAAAGGCTACATCTTAATGGATCCGATCCACATGCTCAGAAACAAATCTGTGATTTTTCAACTATTTGATTCGTGTTATTACCTGATAGTTGCTGGTTAAACATACAATCTACCAAGGACCTTCTAATTAGCAGGTTTTTGCATGAGTGGAGTGCTCGGGTTGCCTGGTGACGTCACCAGGCGGTAAGTTAATAGATCAGATAACGAAGAGAGGTTCCAAACCTCTCAGCCAATAGCAGATTGTTGTTAGCTGCCTTTCTCTTCCCCACTCAGACCAATCACAGACAGTCCTAGCAACATTTTAGCATTAGAATTTTTTATTTTTTATTTTTTGCTTAAAAAGCTGTTTTGGTTAATTTTGTCCATTTTAATGGAAAACTATTAGAGTAAAATACTTAATTGTTACCCAGAAATGATTTGGATATTAAAATAAAAACGGCTACGTTGGGTTTTTAAAAATCACATTATGGACAGCAATATACGATGTTATGAAGCTAGTTATAATGGGCGCGAAATATGACGAGCTTGACCACCAGATCCCTCCAGCTCTCCTCCGGGCAGTACATGGTCAGACTGACAGAAACCCTCCCTAAACACATGAATCATATGAAGGCTGTGGATCCCGGCTGACCTCTAGGGTTCAACAAGCAACTGATTGCTTAGGTGCAAGGAGGTCAAAGATCACCCATCAACAACAATCTGCTCAGATCATGTTCATGCCCCCCCCCCCCCCCCCCAATCTCAATGAGCAGTAGACTCCCTCATAGCAGATAATCCCACACACAATGCAGAGGTATCTGGAGCCTAGATGAGAAGGAGCTCGAGTGCTCTCTGAACAGGCAGATTACTGGAGATCAGATGGGATGCTGCTTGGATCCATATTACGTGTTAAACATGTATGTGTTTGAACGGTGGGCAGGGTTAATCCTCTGTAGGGCGTCTATAGGATTTGATTCTGATGACATTATCTGGGGTCAAAGGGTCTTAAAAAAGTCCTCAACCTCTGATCTGCTTCTATATAATTTGAACTTGATCAAAATACACCAATTTGTCCCCTTTTTTTGTGTGTTTCCATTATACTGGTCTCCTTCTCCTCTTCCATCCCAGGTGCTGAACCTGTTCTTGGCCCTGCTGCTCAGCTCGTTCAGCTCAGACAACCTGTCAGCTCCCGACGAGGACGGAGAGATGAACAACATCCAGATCGCCGTCGCCCGCATCCACACGGGGTTCGCCTGGCTGACGAGGAACGTCTCCGACCTATTCAACGGAAACCTGAAGAAGAGACGTCTCATGACTAAAGACGTTCAGATTTCTGTGAACCTGACACCCGTAGCCAATCACGTGGAGAGTAACGGCGGGGTGGGGGTGGGGGTGGTGGGGCCGATCGGACGCTACGGAGAAAAGGTCCCGGACGACGACAGCTACATGACCAACCCCAACCTGACCATCAGCGTGCCCATCGCTCCAGGGGAGTCGGACGTGGAGTTCCCTGAGGAAGGAGAGGTGGAGGAGGAGACAGAGTCGTCAGAGGACGAGGACAACAAAGCGGTAAGATTTATCGCACAAATTATAGATCACACTGTAGTAAGGAGGTACGTGTTTTTTATTCTAAAGTAAAGTATTTTTTTTGTACATCCAAAAGCACAAAATGTGTACATTTTGTCTTGACGTTGTTTCTTACTAAATATACAGTGGGGTCCGAAATTATTGACACCCTTGATAAAGATGAGCAATAATGACAGTATAAAATAAATAATACTATAATAATACTTAGTTATAGGGGAAATGTTATTATTTTATGCTAATACAATTGCTTAGAGAAAAATATTTCTTTAAACAATTGACACCCCAAAAGATTCTTATAAATAAAGTAGTCAAACGTTTAGTATTTGGTCCCATATTCCCAGCATGCAATGTTTACATCAAGCTTGTGACTCTACAAACTTGTTGGATGCATTTGCAGTTTGTTTTGGTTGTTTCTCAGATTATTTTGTGCCCTAAAGAAATGAATGGTAAATAATGTATTGTGTCATTTCGGAGTCACTTTTAATTGTAAATAAGAATAGAATACGTTTCTAAACACTTCTACATTAATATGGACGCTACCAGGATTACAGATTATCCTGAATGAATCATAAATAATGATGACTGAGAAATGTACAAAGGGTCAAAGATCATACCCCCCACTCACCATTACCAATAACAGGGGAGGTTAGCATGTCTTGGGGATATGACCTTTGTTCCTCACCATTACCAATAACAGGGGAGGTTAGCATGTCTTGGGGATATGACCTTTGTTCCTCACCATTACCAATTACAGGGGAGGTTAGCATGTCAAAATAATCTGAAACACAACCTAAACGAACTGCAAATGCATCCAGTCCCAAACTTGATGTAGAGATTAGCATGCTGGGAATATGGGACCAAATACTACATGTTTTACTACTTCTTTAGAGGTGTCAATCATTTTGCCCTCTACCTTTTTTTTCTGAAAAAAGTATTACTTGTTAAACAAAATATCTTTCTCTGAACAATTGTATTATTGCTCATCTTCATCATCGTCATCAAGGCTGTCAGTCATATCTGACTCCACTGTGTGTATAAATATACTAACTTGATCTTGGTCATAGGACTTTTATGGTGAAAGACACAATCCTGAGCCTCCCCAGACCTGAGCCTCCCCAGTCCCGAGCCTCCCTAGTCCCGAGCCTCCCCTGTCCCGAGCCTCCCCAGTCTCGAGCATCCCCAGTCCCGAGCCTCCCAAGTCCCGAGCCTCCCCAGTCGCGAGCCTCCCCAGTCCCGAGCCTCCCCAGTCCCGAGCCTCCCCAGTCCCGAGCCTCCCCAGTCCCGAGCCTCCCCAGTCCCGAGCCTCCCCAGTCCCGAGCCTCCCCAGTCGCGAGCCTCCCCAGTCCCGAATCTCCCCAGTCCCGAATCTCCCCAGTCCCGAGCCTCCCCAGTCGCGAGCCTCCCCAGTCCCGAGTGTCCCCAGTTCCGAACCTCGCCAGTCCCGAATCTCCCCAGTCGCGAGCCTCCCCAGTCCCGAGCCTCCCCAGTCCCGAGCCTCCCCAGTCCCGAGCCTCCCCAGTCCCGAGCCTCCCCAGTCGCGAGCCTCCCCAGTCCCGAGTGTCCCCAGTTCCGAACCTCGCCAGTCCCGAATCTCCCTAGTAACCTCAGATACACTTACACATCAGTGCCATAGTGTACTGTACCAGATTGGCAGCTGCTCATGTCACTCAAAAGTAATGAGTGAGGACAGGGATCAATGAGCCGCAGGGGGCGGGTCATATGGTAGATTACAGGAAGTGGGTAGTACTGTAAGATAGATGGACGCGGAGCAGAGAGGGGCAGAATGGAGGCATTCCGGATGTATAATCCGGTAAATCTGTGAGCCAGGCGTACAAGGTGATCCCTGGAGACAGGACACAGATTTCGTTTCGTAATCGCTACGCAACGCTATACACCAATATGGTTGGGCTTTATCCAAATGTTCATACAGTTTCTGTACCATACCGGGGTATACGGTATTACTGGAAGTGTTTAAATTTTTTTTTAAATAAAAACCATTTAGGCAACAGAGATCTTGATCCAGGAGGGGATTGACGGTCTCTAGTCTGGGTTCCAGTCTGTTTAGCTGACATTCCACTCCTGTCTCCCGGGTGGCGCAGTGGTCTAGGGCACCTCCCAGGTGGTGCAGTGGTCTAGGGCACCGCCCAGGTGGCGCAGTGGTCTAGGGCACCTCCCAGGTGGCACAGTGGTCTAGGGCACTGCATCGCAGTGCTAGCTATGCCACCAGAGACTCTGGGTTCACTCCCAGGCTCTGTCGCAGCCGGCCGCAACCGGGAGGTCCGTGGGGCGACGCACAATTGGCCTCGCGTCATCCGGGTTAGGGAGGGTTTGGCCGGTAGGGATATCCTTGTCTCACCGCGCACTAGTGATTCCTGTGGCGGGCCGGGCGCAGTGCACGCTAACCGGGACGCCAGGTTCACGGTGTTTCCTCCGACACATTGGTGCGGCTGGCTTCCGGGTTGGAGGCGCGCTGTGTTAAGAAGCAGTGCGGCTTGGTTGGGTTGTGCTTCGGAGGACGCATGGCTTTCGACCTTTGTCTCTCCCGAGCCCGTACGGGAGTTGTAGCGATGAGACAAGATAGTAACTACTAACAATTGGATACCACAAAATTAGGGAGAAAATGGGGTAACATTTTTAAAAAACAACAAAAAAAGACATTCCACTCCTTGCCACTACGTCATTGCCAAAGAAACTGGCCTTTCGCAAAGCACAGCGCTGAGCTACAAAGAAAACTGTCTCACATTAAATTAATGGAAGTGGCTTTTTGCTTCTCTTAGATTGACTAATATTCACCTCTTAGGTAATTAACACAATGTCACCTACCTCAGCATGTATTTCCCTCGGCATTAAGCCTTAAGCCCCTCATTGAGTCAATCGTGTCCGTCACTCTCTCTCTGCCTCTCTCTCTCTTTCTCTTTCGCTCTCTCACTCTCTCTTTCTCTCCCTCTGTCTCTCCTCATCCCTCTCTTTCTTTAAATCCTGATGCAGGGTTGGCAGGCAGCATCAGTCTGCAGTGGGGCAGATGTTAAGTTGTAGAGCTATAGAAATGTAGTGGTAGAACTGCTCAGGCCCTGCAGATTAAATAGTCAGAGTGGACAGAGCAGAGCGGGGTTTGCACGGCAGGGTGGGTCGGGGGGGAGCTGGGCATGGTGGGGTAGGGTGGACGCCAGAGCGGGGTGGGCAGGGGTGGTTGCCGGGGCGGCCGGGCAGCAGTCTGGCCTCCTCCTCGTGCCCTCTTTCCCTGGCGTGCTCTCCTCCCTGCCCGCTCCACTCCAGAATTAGAGGCTTCTGGGAAAAATGGGGAAAAAATGCCATCTAGCAGCTTATCTGGCATCTAGCAGCCTATCTGGCATCTAGCAGCCTATCTGGCATCTAGCAGCCTATCTGGCATCTAGCAGCCTATCTGACATCTAGCAGTTTATCTGACATCTAGCAGTTTATCTGACATCTAGCAGTTTATCTGGCATCTAGCAGTTTATCTGGCATCTAGCAGTTTATCTGGCATCTAGCAGTTTATCTGGCATCTAGCAGTTTATCTGGCATCTAGCAGCCTATCTGGCATCTAGCAGTTTATCTGGCATCTAGCAGCCTATCTGGCATCTAGCAGTTTATCTGGCATCTAGCAGTTTATCTGGCATCTAGCAGCCTATCTGGCATCTAGCAGCCTAACTGGCATCTATTATTATTATTATTATTATTTAATCATTAATGAAGATAATTTGTGGTTTACTTACTTATTTGATTTGATAATTTTCTTCAGTGATTGAAAATCAGCAAGTCTTACTGAAAGGCAATGACATATTATGTATTTGCTCACACTTTGTGTGTGTGTGTGTGTGTGTGTGTGTGTGTGTGTGTGTGTGTGTGTGTGTGTGTGTGTGTGTGTGTGTGTGTGTGTGTGTGTGTGTGTGTGTGTGTGTGTGTGTGTGTGTGTGTGTGTGCACACTGATGTTGGTGAAGTGATCATCTCTGATCCTTTACTATTGACCATAGTATAACACGGATTCTATCTAAATGCTGCCAGAGCAGATTCCCTCTGTTCCTCTTTCAGCCCTAAGAATGATACCAACAATAATCCTGTCTCCAGTTCTCTCTCACACACACACACACACACACACACACACACACACACACACACACACACACACACACACACACACACACACACACACACACACACACACACACACACACACACACACACACACACACACACACACACACACACACACACACACACACACACACACATTCTTTAATGCTGGATTACGCTTTCGTTTTATTGGATTGCAGCAGCACCTCTGTCCCAATAATCCCAGTAAAGCGTGTGAAATATGTTTCCATGACTACTCAGTGAGATCTCATCAAACCTGGACTAAGACTTCCTGGTGATAGGAAGGCAGAGGTCACAGCACAACCTGATCCCCGATCCCTTACTGTAGCATTAGATTACAGCACAGCCTGAACTCTGACCCCTAACTGTAGCATTAGATTACAGCACAGCCTGAACTCTGACCCCTAACTGTAGCATTAGATTACAGCACATCCTGAACTCTGACCCCTAACTGTAGCATTAGATTACAGCACAGCCTGAACTCTGACCCCTAACTGTAGCATTAGATTACAGCACAGCCTGAACTCTGAACCCTAACCGTAGCATTAGATTACAGCACAGCCTGAACTCTGACCCCTAACTGTAGCATTAGATTACAGCACAGCCTGAACTCTGAACCCTAACCGTAGCATTAGATTACAGCACAGCCTGAACTCTGACCCCTAACTGTAGCATTAGATTACAGCACGGCCTGAACTCTGACCCCTAACTGTAGCATTAGATTACAGCACAGCCTGAACTCTGACCCCTAACTGTAGCATTAGATTACAGCACAGCCTGAACTCTGACCCCTAACTGTAGCATTAGATTACAGCACAGCCTGAACTCTGAACCCTAACATTCAAATACTTTCAGCGTTTGTTTTAGCCCTGTCTGGAATGCCAGATGGTTTGACATTTTGGGTCTATTATGTTTGTCTATTAAGCCAATCCTATTTGAAATGATTTGGAATAGTACTTGAACCTAGGTCTGGATGACAGATCGGAGACATAGAACTACTCTGTTCAGGAAGTCAACTCTCAGCATTTAACGGTTGAAATGTACATGTCGACTCAATGCTTGATGTGTGCACTTTATGTCACAGAAATGTCACAGATGGATGTTATTAATACATAATTCAAACAGGCCTATGTGAATGGGCTGTTTTATAAACAGTACTCACTAATGCAGTTGAGAGATTGGGTGTGTTTACATTTCTTAGTGTGCCGAGAAGTATCTCGAGGCTGATGAATATGGCAGCACTTTCTACGGGGATGGACAAACAGGAATGAATATGGTGTGACGTGACTTCCTGGTGTGACTTCCTTGTTCCTGTGTTGCAGGAAAAAGTGAGCCTATCAGAAGGCAGCACGGTGGACTTGCGGAAGCCAGGGGAAGAAGAGGATGACTTCTCTGAGACGGCTGACGATGTCATGGAGCCAGATGAATGTTTCCCTGAATGTACGTAGCTACCGTATGCAAGATCCTCATGCTTGTCTGTCTGTCTGTCTGTCTGTCTGTCTGTCTGTCTGTCTGTCTGTCTGTCTGTCTGTCTGTCTGTCTGTCTGTCTGTCTGTCTGTCTGTTTATCTGTGATTTAAGTGATTTATTAAAGTATATCTGTTTCTCTCTGCCTCAGTCTGTGTTGCACCACTGTAAGTGATCTATTAAAGTATCAAATCAATTTGTATTTGACACATGCTTGGTAAACAACAGGTCTACAGTTGTGGCCAAAAGTTTTGCGAATGACACAAATATAAATGTTCACAAAGTCTGCTGCCTCAGTTTGTATGATGGCAATTTGCATACACTCCAGAATGTTATGAAGAGTGATCAGATGAATTGCAATTCATTGCAAAGTCCCTCTTTGCCATGCAAATGAACTGAATCCCCCAAAAAACATTTCCACTGCATTTCAGCCCTGCCACAAAGGACCAACTGACATCATGTCAGTGATTCTCTCGTTAACACAGGTGTGCGTGTTGACGAGAACAAGGCTGGAGATCACTCTGTCATGCTGATTGAGTTTGAATAATTGGGGCATCCGGAAAAAAGCTTGTCCGGAGAAGACAAGGTGAGCGCTACCATCAGTCCTGTGTCATGCCAACAGTAAAGCATCCTGAGACCATTCATGTGTGGGGTTGCTTCTCAGCCAAGGGAGTGGGCTCACTCACAATTTTGCCTAAGAACACAGCCATGAATAAAAAATGGTACCAACACATCCTCCGAGAGCAACTTCTCCCAACCATCCAGGAACAGTTTGGTGACAAACAATGCCTTTTCCAGCACGATGGAGCACCTTGACATAAGGCAAACGTGATAACTAAGTGGCTCGGGGAACAAAACATCGATATTTTGGGTCTATTGCCAAGAAACTCCCCAGACCTTAATCCCATTGAGAACTTGTGGTCTATCCTCAAGAGGCGGGTGGACAAACAAAAACCCACAAATTTTGACAAACTCCAAGCATTTATTATGCAAGAATGGGCTGCCATCAGTCAGGATGTGGCCCAGAAGTTAATTGACAGCGTGCCAGGGCAGATTGTGTAGGGTGCCGTCTTTCGGATGGGACGTTAAACGGGTGTCCTGACTCTCTGAGGTCACTAAAGATCCCATGGCACTTATCGTAAGAGTAGGGGTGTTAACCCCGGTGTCCTGGCTAAATTCCCCATCTGGCCCTCAAACCATCATGGTCACCTAATAATCCCCAGTTTACAATTGGCTCATTCATCCCCCTCCTCTCCCCTGTAACTATTCCCCAGGTCGTTGCTGCAAATGAGAACGTGTTCTCAGTCAACTTACCTGGTAAAATAATGGTAAAATAAATAAAAAATAAAGATTGCAAAGGTCTTGAAAAAGAAGGGTCAACACTGCAAATATTGACTCTATGCATCAACTTCATGTAATTGTCAATAAAAGCCTTTGACACTTATGAAATGCTTGTAATTATATTTCAGTATTCCATAGTAACATCTGACAAAAATATCTAAAGACACTGAAGTAGCAAATTTTGTGGAAATTAATATTTGTGTCATTCTCAAAACTTTTGGCCATGACTGTAGACTAACAGTGAATTGCTTCCTTGATGGGGGCGTGCTCGGCCATTCCTAACAGAGAGAACAAAAGAGAGATCATAGAAAAACATTAAGGGGCGGCAGGGTAACCTAGCGGTTAAGAACGTTATGCCAGTAACGGCAAGGTTATTGGTTTGAATCCATGAGGTGACAAATCTGTTGATGTGCCCTTGAGCAACACACCTAACCCTAGTTGATCTAGTAAGTTGATCTGGATAAGAGCATCTGCTAAATCACTTAACTATAAATACACAATGAGTAGAAATAACTTGGTGATATACACAGGTGCAGGGGGTAGATATATACTGTACATACAGTGCCTTCAGAAAGTATTCACACCCCTTGATTTTTTACAGCCTGAATTTAAAATGTCGAAAAATTTTATTTTTGGTCACTGGCCTACACATACACACACATACCCCATAATGTCAAAGTGGAATAATTGTTTTTCCAAATTTCTACAAATTAATAAAAAATGAAAAGCTGAAATGTCAACCCATTTGTTATGGCAAGCCTAAAGTCTTGCGCTGCCACGCAGTCGTAGGGGGACAAGGAGTACCGGTGGGGACTATGCAGGCATCGTTGATGGTCCCCCGTGTTGAGATTCAGCTGATGGGCCCAGGGTCCAGGGTGTCTGGGATGATGGTGTTGATGTGAGCCATGACCAGCCTTTCAAAACATTTCATGGCTACAGATGTGAGTGCTAGTCATTTAGACAAGTTACCTTGGCATTCTTGGGTGCAGGGACTATGGTGTTCTGCTTCAAACATGTAGATATTACAGACTCGGTCAGGAAGAGGTTGAAAATATCAGTGAAGACACTTGCCAGCTGGTCAGCGCATACTCTGAGTACACACCCTGGTAATCCGTCTGGCCCTGCGGCCTTGTGAATGTTAACCTGTTTAAAGGTCTTACTCACATTGGCTACAGAGAGCGAGATCACACAGTCATCCGGAATAGCTGGTGCTCTCATGCACGGTTCAGTGTTGCTTGCCTCGAAGTGAGCATAGAAGCAATGTAGCTTGTCTGGTAGGCTATCATCACTGGACAGCTCGTGGCTGGGTTTCCCTTTGTAATCCGTGATAGTTTGCAAGCCCTGCCACATCTGATGAGCGTCAGAGCTGGCAGAGTAGGATTTGATATTTGTCCCGTATTGATGTTTTGACTGTTTGATGGCTCGTTGGAGGTTGTAGCGGGCTTTCATATAAGTGTCCGCATTAGTGTCCCGCTCCTTGAAAGCGGTAGCTCTAGCCTTTAGCTCTGTGCGGATGTTGCCTGTTATCCATGGCTTCTGGTTGGGACATGTACGTACGTTCACTGTGGGAACGATGTCATCGATGCACTTCCAGTCTGTGCTAGCTAAACAGTCCTGTAACTTAGCATCTGCTACATCTGACCACTTCTGTGTTGAGTGCATCACTGGTACTTCCTGATTTAGTTTTTTCTTGTAAGCAGGAATCAGGAGGATAGAGTTATGGTCAGAGTTGCCAAATTGAGGGCGAGGGAAAGCTTTGCATGCGTTTCTGTGTGTGGAGTAAGATCATGCTGGTAAAAATGAAGTAAGACAGATTTCAGTTTCCCTGCATTAAAATCACCGGCCACTAGGAGCGCCGCCTCTGGATGAGCATTTTCTTGTTTGCTTTTGGCCTTATACAGCTCATTGAGTGCGGTCTTTGTGCCTGTATCTGTTTGTGGTGGTAAATAGAAAGCTATGAAAAATATAAATGAAAACTCTCCTGGTAAATAGTGTGGTCTACAGCTTATCGTGAGGTACTCTACCTCAGGCGAGCAAAACCTTGAGACCTCCTTAATATTAGAGATCGTGGTCTACAGCTTATCATGAGGTATTCTACCTCAGGCGAGCAAAACCTTGAGACCTTAACGTTAGAGATTGCGCACCAGCTGTTGTTAACAAAGCGACACACACCACCCCCTTAATCTTACCCGAAGCTTCCGTTCGGTCTTGACGATTCATAGAAAAAACAGCTAGATGTACAGTATTTTATTAATGTCCTTGTTCAGCCTTGACACCGAGAAACATAGGATATTACACTTCTTTAGGTCCCGCTGATGGGATAGTCTCAAATGGAGATTGTACAGTTTGTTCTTTAGTGATTGTACGTTCGCCAATACAATGGAAGGTAGAGCCGGTTTATTTCCTCGTCGACGTAGTTTCATCAGGGAACTCACTCGTTTGCCTCTGTTACGCCGTCTCTTCCTCTCGAGTCTTGGGGATTAGGGCCTGGTTACGGGATGTGCAGTACATCCACAGCTGCCGACTCGTTGGAGTAAAAAATCTTCCTCCAAATCGAGGTTAGTGATCGTTGTTCTGATGTCCAAAGCTGTTTTCGGTCATAGGAAATGATGTCAGAAATACTATGTACAAAAAAAGATAAGCGTAAATAAAAACAACACAAAATAACAGGATTGGTCAGGATCCTGTAGACGACAGCTATCCATCTCTTCAGCGCCATCTTCTGTTTGTCTCTGTGTCTCAGTCTGTGTTCGCCACTGTAAGTGCTGTGAGATCAACACGACTCGGGGCCTGGGTCAGGCCTGGTGGAGACTGAGGAAGACCTGTTACCAGATTGTTGAACACAGCTGGTTCGAGACTTTTATTATCTTCATGATCCTGCTGAGCAGCGGTGCTCTGGTGAGACCAACCACCTTTTACCCTTTAGTATTACCTGACCTCTCAACCTTCACCTCTGACCTCTTTTATTACCTTCATGATCCTGCTGAGCAGCTGTGCTCTGATGAGACCAACCACCTTTTACCCCAGTCTTACCTGACCTCTCAACCTTCACCTCTGACCTCTTTTATTACCTTCATGATCCTGCTGAGCAGCTGTGCTCTGGTGAGACCAATCACCTCTTACCCCTTAGTATTACCTGACCTCTCAACCTTCACCTCTGACCTCTTTTATTACCTTCATGATCCTGCTGAGCAGCTGTGCTCTGGTGAGACCAATCACCTCTTACCCCTTAGTATTACCTGACCTCTCAACCTTCACCTCTGACCTCTTTTATTACCTTCATGATCCTGCTGAGCAGCTGTGCTCTGGTGAGACCAATCACCTCTTACCCCAGTCTTTCCTAACCTCTCAACCTTCACCTCTGACCTCTTTTATTACCTTCATGATCCTGCTGAGCAGCTGTGCTCTGGTGAGACCAATCACCTCTTACCCCAGTCTTACCTGACCTCTCAACCTTCACCTCTGACCTCTTTTATTACCTTCATGATCCTGCTGAGCAGCTGTGCTCTGGTGAGACCAACCACCTTTTACCCCAGTCTTACCTGACCTCTCAACCTTCACCTCTGACCTCTTGTATTATCTTCCTGATCCTGCTGAGCAGCTGTGCTCTGGTGAGACCAATCATCTCTTACCCCTTAGTATTACCTGACCTCTCAACCTTCACCTCTGATCTCTTTTATCATCTTCATGATCCTGCTGAGCAGTGGTGCTCTGGTGAGACCAACCACCTTTTACCCTTTAGTATTACCTGACCTCTCAACCTTCACCTCTGACCTCTTTTATCATCTTCATGATCCTGCTGAGCAGCTGTGCTCTGGTGAGACCAATCACCTTTTACCCTTTAGTATTACCTGACCTCTCAACCTTCACCTCTGACCTATTTTATTACCTTCATGATCCTGCTGAGCAGTGGTGCTCTGGTGAGACCAACCACCTCTTACCCTAGTCTTTCCTGACCTCTCAACCTTCACCTCTGACCTCTTTTATTACCTTCATGATCCTGCTGAGCAGCGGTGCTCTGGTGAGACCAATCACCTCTTACCCCAGTCTTTCCTGACCTCTCAACCTTCACCTCTGACCTCTTTTATTACCTTCATGATCCTGCTGACCAGCGGTGCTCTGGTGAGACCAATCACCTCTTACCCCAGTCTTACCTGACCTCTCAACCTTCACCTCTGACCTCTTTTATTACCTTCATGATCCTGCTGAGCAGCGGTGCTCTGGTGAGACCAATCACCTCTTACCCCAGTCTTACCTGACCTCTCAACCTTCACCTCTGACCTCTTTTATTACCTTCATGATCCTGCTGAGCAGCGGTGCTCTGGTGAGACCAATCACCTCTTACCCCAGTCTTTCCTAACCTCTCAACCTTCACCTCTGACCTCTTTTATTACCTTCATGATCCTGCTGAGCAGCGGTGCTCTGGTGAGACCAATCACCTCTTACCCCAGTCTTTCCTAACCTCTCAACCTTCACCTCTGACCTCTTTTATTACCTTCATGATCCTGCTGAGCAGCGGTGCTCTGGTGAGACCAATCACCTCTTACCCCAGTCTTTCCTAACCTCTCAACCTTCACCTCTGACCTCTTTTATTACCTTCATGATCCTGCTGAGCAGCGGTGCTCTGGTGAGACCAATCACCTCTTACCCCAGTCTTTCCTAACCTCTCAACCTTCACCTCTGACCTCTTTTATTACCTTCATGATCCTGCTGAGCAGCGGTGCTCTGGTGAGACCAATCACCTCTTACCCCAGTCTTACCTGACCTCTCAACCTTCACCTCCGACCTCTTTAAGAGTCAGCTCATAGGGCCACATTTACGAAACTATTGCTCCATCAGTGCTAATTTGATACCAAGTGTCTTCAAAAGCAAGTATATAAAAAAAGGCATAAACCGTGCAATGTATCTTTCTAGATCTTTCTATTATGTCATCTTTACTTAACTAAAAAATAAAAAAAACAATTTTACTAAACAGCTCATTCCTATTCTTACAGCACAATAGCTGAATGTATTGGTTTTATATAAGGCTTGAGAGGTTATAATCTGTGGTTTCTCTCTTGTCCCTGCTGCGCTGCTCTAGGCATTTGAGGACATCTACATTGAGAAAAGGAAAGTAGTGAAGGTTATCTTGGAGTACGCTGATAAGGTCTTCTCCTACATATTCGTCCTAGAGATGTTCCTCAAATGGATTGCCTACGGCTTCAAGAAGTACTTCACCAACGCTTGGTGTTGGCTGGACTTCCTCATTGTCGATGTAAGTGTTAAGTTTCGTACGTTGTGCCCAGTTTATGTTCACAGTGAGAATAGATGTGCAGGTAGCTAATGCATATAACAAAAGTTTGGGTGGTTTTCAGACTGGTGGTGAGAGCTGCTGTATGTCATGTACAGACTTATCTTTTTTCAAACTATCGCCCCGACCCGAGTTGAACTCTTTCAGCTTGCTTTCCAGTGAGTTTGGTTCGTTAAGGTCGGCTTGTTGACATTGGCGATAAACACTGCTTAGTTCCAGCTTGGTTTGGGCTCGCTTGTAAGCAGGCTGCCACCAGATATGTTATGTTGTGTAGGACCTGTGGTCACCGATTAACTGTACGTTGGTACCTCTTAAATGAAGGTCATTAATTTATACATGGTGGTACCTACCTGTGGACGTGAGTTTTTGTGGCCATTATAACAGTATACCGGGAGAAATATACTGTTTATATGCATGTACAGAGTACAGAGTACACATGTACAGAGTACACAGTATAATCTTGATAGCGCCACAGGGTCCATTTCTCCACACAGTTTAACTTAATATTCTAGTGGCTAATTCTCCCTTATTTTAATATTCTAGGGTCTATATCTCCCTTATCTTAATATTCTAGTGGCTAATTCTCCCTTACCTTAATATTCTAGGGTCTATATCTCCCTTATCTTAATATTCTAGTGGCTATATCTCCCTTATCTTAATATTCTAGGGGTTATATCTCCCTTATCTTAATATTCTAGTGGCTATATCTCCCTTACCTTAATATTCTAGTGGCTAATTCTCCCTTACCTTAATATTCTAGGGTCTATATCTCCCTTATCTTAATATTCTAGTGGCTATATCTCCCTTATCTTAATATTCTAGTGGTTATTTCTCCCTTATCTTAATATTCTAGTGGCTATATCTCCCTTACCTTAATATTCTAGTGGCTATATCTCCCTTATCTTAATATTCTAGTGGTTATATCTCCCTTATCTTAATATTCTAGTGGCTATATCTCCCTTACCTTAATATTCTAGGGTCTATATCTTCCTTATCTTAATATTCTAGTGGCTATATCTCCCTTATCTTAATATTCTAGGGGCTATATCTCCCTGATCTTAATATTCTCGGGGCTATACAGTTGAAGTCGGAAGTTTACATACACTTAGGTTGGAGTCATTAACTTTTTTTCAACCACTCCACAAATTTCTTGTTAACAAACTATAGTTTTGGCAAGTCGGTTAAGAAATCTACTTTGTGGATGACACAAGTAATTTTTTCAACAATTGTTTCCAGACAGATAATTTCACTTATAATTCACTGTATCACAATTCCAGTGGGTCAGAAGTTTAAATAGACTAAGTTGACTGTGCCTTTAAACAGCTTGGAAAATTCCAGAAAATTATGTCATGGCTTTAGAAACTTCTGATAGGCTGATTGACATCATTTGAGTCAATTGGAGGTGTACCTGTGGATGTATTTCAAGGCCTACTTTCAAACTCAGTGCCTCTTTGCTTGACATCATTGGAAAATCAAAAGAAATCAGCCAAGACCTCAGGAAAAAAATTGTAGACCTCCACAATTCTGGTTCATCCTTGGGAGCAATTTCCAAACGCCTGAAGGTACCATGTTCATCTGTACAAACAATACTACGCAAGTATAAACACCATGGGACCACGCAACCGTCATACCGCTCAAGAAGGAGACGCGTTCTGTCTCCTAGAGATGAACGTACTTTGGTGCAAAAAGTGCAAATCAATCCCAGAACAACAGCAAATGACCTTGTGAAGATGCTGGAGGAAACACGTACAAAAGTAACTATGTCCACAATAAAACGAGTCCTATATCGACATAACCTGAAAGGCCGCTCAGCAAGGAAGAAGCCACTGCTCCAAAACCTCCATAAAAAAGCCAGACTACGGTTTGTAACTGCACATGGGGACAAAGATCGTACTTTTAGGAGAAATGTCCACTGGTCTGATGAAACAAAAATAGAACTGTTTGGCCATAATGACCATCGTTATGTTTGGAGGAAAAAGGGGGGGCTTGCAAGCCGAAGAACACCATCCCAACCGTGAAGCACAGGGGTGGCAGCATCATGCTGTGGGGGTGCTTTGCTGCAGGAGGGACCGGTGCACTTCAGAAAATAGATGGCATCATGAGGTAGGAAAATTATGTGGATATATTGAAGCAACATCTCAAGACTCCTGTCAGGAAGTTAAAGCTTGGTCGCAAATGGGTCTTCCAAATGGACAATGACCCCAAGCATACTTCCAAAGTTGTGGCAAAATGGCTTAAGGACAACAAAGTCAAGGTAATGGATTAGCCATCACAAAGCCCTGACCTCAATCCTATAGAACATTTGTGGGCAGAACTGAAAAAGCGTGTGCGAGCAAGGAGGCCTACAAACCTGACTCAGTTTCACCAGCTCTGTCAGGAGGAATGAGCCAAAATTCACCCAACTTATTGTGGGAAGCTTATGGAAGGCTACCCGAAACGTTAGACCCAAGTTAAACAATTTAAAGGCAATGCTACCAAATAATAATTGGGTGTATGTAAACTTCTGACCCACTGGGAATGTGATGAAAGAAATAAAAGCTGAAATAAATCATTCTCTCTACGATTATTCTGACATTTCACATTCTTAAAATAAAGTGGTGATCCTAACTGACCTAAGACAGGGAATTTTTACTAGGTTGAAATGTCAGGAATTGTGAAAAACTGAGTTTAAATGTATTTGGCTAAGGTGTATGTAAACTTCCGACTTCAACTGTATCTCCCTTACCTTAATATTCTAGGGTCTATATCTCCCTTACCTTAATATTCTATGGTCTATATCTCCCTTACCTTAATATTCTAGGGGCTATAGCTCCCTTGCCTTAATATTATAGGGTCTATATCTCCCTTATGTTAATATTCTAGGGTCTATATCTTCCTTATCTTAATTTTCTAGGGTCTATATCTTCCTTATCTTAATATTCTAGGGTCTATATCTCCCTTACCTTAATATTATAGGGTCTATATCTCCCTTATCTTAATATTCTAGGGTCTATATCTCCCTTACCTTAATATTATAGGGTCTATATCTCCCTTATCTTAATATTCTAGTGGCTATATCTCCCTTGCGTTAATATTCTAGGGGTTATATCTCCCTTACCTTACCCGATAGTGATGTAGGGGCTAGGGGTTATATCTCCCTTACCTTACCCGATAGTGATGTAGGGGCTAGGGGTTATATCTCCCTTACCTTACCCGATAGTGCCATAGGGGCTAGGGGTTATATCTCCCTTACCTTACCCGATAGTGATGTAGGGGCTAGGGGTTATATCTCCCTTACCTTATCCGATAGTGATGTAGGGGCTAGGGGTTATATCTCCCTTACCTTATCCGATAGTGATGTAGGGGCTAGGGGTTATATCTCCCTTACCTTACCCGATAGTGCCATAGGGGCTAGGGGTTATATCTCCCTTACCTTACCTTGCTTCCTCTGATTTCACCCGCTGGTTCACAGATCGGCACAGACGTGTCTATAGCAGCCGTTAGGGTAAGTGGTAGTTGTGAGGTGAAAGGTGAGTATTGGGATCCAGGTTTTGGAAAAGCTACTGCATCAATAAAGTTTCTATGTTTCCTCACTCCTAAGTGCTTCACATTGAGATATCAAAAGCCACCGTCTCGTCTACTTTTCAAATCTAAACAACAATTGTCTTTTCAGCAGAAAATGTATTCAAAGCAAAAAATGTATTTTTTCTTCCCCCCCCTCATCCAAATGATAGTTAAAAATGCACAACGGACCTTGGCTTTTATATCGTATAGAAACACACTACCATGTATTCTAAGGTTTATCTAGAGAAGATCAAATGTATCATTGGACTAATTGTATTTTACAGTTCCTCGTAGGTTATCGACAGGCTGAATGAAAGTTGTTCAGACCGTTTTGAATAGTGTAGGTAGAATTTCAATAAATGTTAAAAGCTGTCTGATGTTTTGCACCTTAGTTTTGCTATCTTAACAATATGCTGTAACATATTGTATGTGGTCAGTAGTCAGCTGGAGCTGAGGTGATTCATACTGTCTGTCTGTCTCTGTCTCTGTCTACAGTGTATCTAACTGGATAGCACAGTTGGAGAGGATTATATTATTTTTTTTAGATGTGTGGCTGGATTGCAGAAATGATCAACGGAGGAGATCCAATGATTGTTTAAACACTATTTGTTATTTCTGGTTTCTATATACAACTCTCTAGCCTTTTTGATGTTTGTTTTGTTGTGTACTTTCATGGAGCCAAAGACGTATAATTTATCAGCTGTGTTTCATTTTCTGAGTATCTTCTTTAGATATATTGGACGAAATCCATTAAAATATACTTTTATAAAGAAATTATTGGGACTGTAATAGCCCTAAATTGCAATGACGGACTTAATTGGATCATACGAATACAAATTGGGCAATCAAATTTGGCAATACCATTAGTTTAAATAAAAAAAGGAGAATTGAACATTTTGTTAAACTTCTTTATAAAACCTCACTCTATTTCACATATATACATAGGTCTTATGTATATATAGCTGAGTATGTATGCATGTGCATTGACTGTACATATTGCATACTTGTATGTGTTTTGTCCCTGTTCCATTTCAGTCATTCTACCAGTAATACCTCTCATCCATGGACCATCCATCATGCCATTCTGAATCATAGCTATCATCCTCGGGCCATTCAACAGCGGAATACCATTCTGTTTTGTCCATTTTGGATGTAGAATAGAGTGGAAGTCCCCCCCCAAAAAATGTAATGAAAAATATGCCACAAAACCAAAAAAAGAAATTCTAAATTTTTCTACATTTAATTAATTGTGTTCCTAACTGTAGAATGTCCCAAAATAATACATTTTTACAGTCTCTAAAGTGTTGACTCTGAAAGTCTTGTCTCACTGTCTGTTACTCTGTCGCTGCTCTTCTTGCATATTTCTCTCTCCAGAAATTATTTGATTCATGATTTAGGTCTGTAGAGCTTTGTTTTTATTTGATGAAAGGTTGTCCGTGACTTAACTGAAAGTATATTGTATCATACAACTTAGGTGGTAGGTTTGAGTGTGTGCATGTGTATGTGTGCGTGTGTGTGTGTGTGTGTGTGTGTGTGTGTGTGTGTGTGTGTGTGTGTGTGTGTGTGTGTGTGTGTGTGCGCGTGCGTGCGTGTGTGTGTGCGTGCATAGGTCTGCATCTGCGTGCGGATAAATGGTGGGGAATTGGGGGGTGAGGTGGGGTCTTACAGACAGGGGAACCCATATTTTGTACTTTGATACTTGCTCATAAATTGCAAAACCCACAATCTTTATCTAAATGTGTTCAAGAGTGATGCTGAGGTCTCCTTTGAATGTTGGGCTGATGGAGTTTGTACTGTCATCTAAGTCTGAGCTGATTGAATGTCTCTGTGTGTCCTCTCCAGGTGTCGTTGGTGAGCCTGGTAGCTAACTCTCTGGGCTACTCTGACTTTGCTGCCATCAAATCACTGAGGACCCTCCGAGCGCTGAGGCCCCTAAGGGCCCTGTCCAGATTCGAGGGCATGCGGGTGAGACGTTCTTTAACCTTTTCTTAGAGATGTTCTACTTTCCCCGCTCTCTCATAGTTGGCCTATGTCAAGTTATTCTAGGAGATTCCACAAGTTATTATCATCCTGCGAAGGACCAGAGTTTTTCCTAAGCTGGTCACGTGGTCACGAAAAACTTGTGGTCCTATATCATAACAGTCTGAAGTGACAGACCGCCTCTAAAAGTGGAGTATTACCTTGGTCACTTAGTCAGGAAAAACTCCAGCCCTTAATCATTAAACATAATTGATATGCTGTGTCTGTGCTCCGTAATAGACAACTTCTACCCGCCTACCCGTGTTGTCTCGATCCCCAGGTGGTGGTGAACGCACTGATTGGAGCCATCCCATCCATCATGAACGTCCTGCTGGTCTGCCTCATCTTCTGGCTCATCTTCAGCATCATGGGAGTCAACCTGTTCGCAGGGAAGTTTGGTAAATGTGTGAACCGGACAGGGTTCATCCAGAATGCCTCCATCGTCAACAACAAGTCAGAGTGCCTGGCCATGAACGACACTCAGTTTTATTGGACTAAAGTCAAGGTCAACTTCGACAACGTGGGACTAGGATACCTCTCACTGCTGCAAGTGGTCCGTCTTTAAAAATAAAATACAAAAAAATTACTGTTTACATTTTTTTGTTTTTTAGCAACTTATGTGTTGAAAGGATGCCATAGTTCTTATTGTTTGTCGATAAATTAAGTAAAATTTTTATTATTTAAAAAGGTTTACCCTATAATGGTGTCAATGGTGTTCAATTTCCTTCAAGGCCACGTTTAAAGGATGGATGGAAGTTATGCATGCAGCTGTTGATTCACGTGGCGTATGTATCAATCTCTTTCCACAAATCTAGACAAACTCCTCATCTCATCAATAGAATGAGTAGACTACATTTCTATTCATAAAAAATGAAAATGGGTTCAACTAAAATATGTGTGTCCAGGTAGAGGAGCAGCCAATCAGGGAGATCAACCTCTACATGTACCTCTATTTTGTCATCTTCATCATCTTCGGATCCTTCTTCACTCTCAACCTCTTCATCGGAGTCATCATTGATAATTTCAACCAGCAAAAAAGAAAGATAAGTATATGTGGCATAACATGTTGTTTTATGTCTCGACCTACTCTTTTCACACTGTTGTATTAACAGCTGTCTGTATGGATATATACAACATTAACAGCTGTCTGTATGGATATATACAACATTAACAGCTGTCTGTATGGATATATACAACATTAACAGCTGTCTGTATACAACATTAGCAGCTGTCTGTATGGATATACAACATTACCAGCTGTCTGTATAGATATATACAACATTAACAGCTGTCTGTATGGTTATATACAACATTAACAGCTGTCTGTATGGATATACAACATTAACAGCTGTCTGTATGGATATATACAACATTAACAGCTGTCTGTATGGATATATACAACATTAATAGCTGTCTGTATAGATATATACAACATTAACAGCTGTCTGTATGGATATATACAACATTAACAGCTGTCTGTATTCAACATTAACAGCTGTCTGTATGGATATACAACATTAACAGCTGTCTGTATAGATATATACAACATTAACAGCTGTCTGTATGGATATATACAACATTAACAGCTGTCTGTATGGATATATACAACATTAACAGCTGTCTGTATAGATATATACAACATTAACAGCTGTCTGTATACAACATTAACAGCTGTCTGTATGGATATATACAACATTAACATCTGTCTGTATGGATATATACAACATTAATAGCTGTCTGTATAGATATATACAACATTAACAGCTGTCTGTATGGATATATACAACATTAACAGCTGTCTGTATTCAACATTAACAGCGGGCCGTGTATGGATATACAACATTAACAGCTGTCTGTATAGATATATACAACATTAACAGCTGTCTGAATGGATATATACAACATTAACAGCTGTCTGTATAGATATATACAACATTAACAGCTGTCTGTATGGATATATACAACATTAACAGCTGTCTGTATACAACATTAACAGCTGTATGTATAGATATATACAACATTAACAGCTGTCTGTATACAACATTAACAGCTGTCTGTATGGATATATACAACATTAACAGCTGTCTGTATAGATATATACAACATTAACAGCTGTCTGTATACAACATTAACAGCTGTCTGTATAGATATATACAACATTAACAGCTGTCTGTATGGATATATACAACATTAACAGCTGTCTGTATGGATATACAACATTAACAGCTGTCTGTATGGATATGTACAACATTAACAGCTGTCTGTATAGATATATACAACATTAACAGCTGTCTGTATGGATATATACAACATTAACAGCTGTCTGTATGGATATGTACAACATTAACAGCTGTCTGTATGGATATACAACATTAACAGCTGTCTGTATGGATATATACAACATTAACAGCTGTCTGTATAGATATATACAACATTAACAGCTGTCTGTATGGATATACAACATTAACAGCTGTCTGTATACAACATTAACAGCTGTCTGTATAGATATATACAACATTAACAGCTGTCTGTATGGATATCTACAACATTAACAGCTGTGTATAGATATATACAACATTAACAGCTGTCTGCATGGATATATACAACATTACCAGCTGTCTGTATGGATATACAACATTAACAGCTGTCTGTATGGATATACAACATTGACAGCTGTCTGTATAGATATATACAACATTAACAGCTGTCTGTATGGATATATACAACATTAACAGCTGTCTGTATGGATATATACAACATTAACAGCTGTCTGTATAGATATATACAACATTAACAGCTGTCTGTATGGATATACAACATTAACAGCTGTCTGTATAGATATATACAACATTAACAGCTGTCTGTATGGATATACAACATTAACAGCTGTCTGTATAGATATATACAACATTAACAGCTGTCTGAATAGATATACAACATTAACAGCTGTCTGTATGGATATACAACATTAACAGCTGTCTGTATAGATATATACAACATTAACAGCTGTCTGTATGGATATACAACATTAACAGCTGTCTGTATGGATATATACAACATTAACAGCTGTCTGTATGGATATGTACAACATTAACAGCTGTCTGTATAGATATCTACAACATTAACAGCTGTTTGTATAGATATATACAACATTAACAGCTGTCTGTATACAACATTAACAGCTGTCTGTATAGATATCTACACCATTAACAGCTGTCTGTATGGATATATACAACATTGACAGCTGTCTGTATAGATATATACAACATTAACAGCTGTCTGTATAGATATACAACATTAACAGCTGTCTGTATGGATATACAACATTAACAGCTGTCTGTATAGATATATACAACATTAACAGCTGTCTGTATGGATATACAACATTAACAGCTGTCTGTATAGATATATACAACATTAACAGCTGTCTGTATAGATATACAACATTAACAGCTGTCTGTATGGATATACAACATTAACAGCTGTCTGTATAGATATATACAACATTAACAGCTGTCTGTATGGATATACAACATTAACAGCTGTCTGTATGGATATATACAACATTAACAGCTGTCTGTATGGATATGTACAACATTAACAGCTGTCTGTATGGATATATACAACATTAACAGCTGTCTGTATAGATATCTACAACATTAACAGCTGTTTGTATAGATATATACAACATTAACAGCTGTCTGTATACAACATTAACAGCTGTTTGTATAGATATATACAACATTAACAGCTGTCTGTATAGATATCTACAACATTAACAGCTGTCTGTATGGATATATACAACATTAACAGCTGTCTGTATGGATATATACAACATTAACAGCTGTCTGTATGGATATACAACATTAACAGCTGTCTGTATAGATATATACAACATTAACAGCTGTGTGTATAGATATATACAACATTAACAGCTGTCTGTATAGATATCTACAACATTAACAGCTGTTTGTATAGATATATACAACATTAACAGCTGTCTGTATACAACATTAACAGCTGTTTGTATAGATATATACAACATTAACAGCTGTCTGTATGGATATACAACATTAACAGCTGTCTGTATAGATATATACAACATTAACAGCTGTCTGTATGGATATATACAACATTAACAGCTGTCTGTATGGATATACAACATTAACAGCTGTCTGTATAGATATATACAACATTAACAGCTGTGTGTATAGATATATACAACATTAACAGCTGTCTGTATACAACATTAACAGCTGTCTGTATAGATATCTACAACATTAACAGCTGTCTGTATAGATATATACAACATTAACAGCTGTGTGTATAGATATATACAACATTAACAGCTGTGTGTATAGATATATACAACATTAACAGCTGTCTGTATACAACATTAACAGCTGTCTGTATAGATATCTACAACATTAACAGCTGTCTGTATAGATATATACAACATTAACAGCTGTCTGTATAGATATATACAACATTAACAGCTGTGTGTATAGATATATACAACATTAACAGCTGTGTGTATAGATATATACAACATTAACAGCTGTGTGTATAGATATATACAACATTAACAGCTGTCTGTATAGATATATACAACATTAACAGCTGTGTGTATAGATATATACAACATTAACAGCTGTCTGTATGGATATATACAACATTAACAGCTGTGTGTATAGATATATACAACATTAACAGCTGTGTGTATAGATATATACAACATTAACAGCTGTCTGTATGGATATATACAACATTAACAGCTGTCTGTATACAACATTAACAGCTGTCTGTATAGATATATACAACATTAACAGCTGTCTGTATAGATATATACAACATTAACAGCTGTCTGTATAGATATATACAACATTAACAGCTGTCTGTATAGATATATACAACATTAACAGCTGTCTGTATAGATATATACAACATTAACAGCTGTCTGTATAGATATATACAACATTAACAGCTGTCTGTATAGATATATACAACATTAACAGCTGTCTGTATGGATATATACAACATTAACAGCTGTCTGTATACAACATTAACAGCTGTCTGTATAGATATATACAACATTAACAGCTGTCTGTATGGATATATACAACATTAACAGCTGTCTGTATGGATATATACAACATTAACAGCTGTCTGTATGGATATACAACATTAACAGCTGTCTGTATAGATATATACAACATTAACAGCTGTCTGTATGAATATCAGTGGAGGCTGCTGAAAGGAGGACAGCTCATAGTAATGTCTGGAACAGAGCAAATGTAATGGAAACCATGTGTTTGATGTATTTGATACCATTTCACCTATTCCGCTCCAGCCATTACCACGAGCCAGTCCTCCTAAATGAAGGTCCCACCAACCTCCTGTGATGTATATGTGCAACATTAACGGTGAAGAATAATGGTGAATGCATTTGTTATACTTAGGTGGACAAGACATTTTCATGACTGACGAGCAGAGGAAGTACTACAACGCTATGAAGAAAATAGGCTCTAAAAAGCCCGAAAAGCCTATACCAAGACCTACGGTAAAATACCAACTATGATAAGTCTATACCAAGACCTACGGTAAAATACCAACTATGATAAGTCTATACCAAGACCTACGGTAAAATACCAACTATGATAAGTCTATACCAAGAACTACAGTAAAATACCAACTATGATAAGTCTATACCAAGAACTACAGTAAAATACCAACTATGATAAGTCTATACCAAGACTTACGGTAAAATACCAACTCTGATAGGCCTATACCAAGAACTACGGTAAAATACCAACTATGATAGGCCTATACCAAGACCTACGGTAAAATACCAACTATGATAAGTCTATACCAAGACCTACAGTAAAATACCAACTATGATAGACCTATACCAAGATCTACGGTAAAATACATTTGATGAACTATGACAAACATGACAGTGGATCTAATATGTACTCAAACATTCTTTTATAAATGCATTTTAGAATGAACCTGAATGATATTCGAACGATGGAAACTTTATGGATAGCCAACATGGCATTAATTAATAGATCCATGCCATCTTTTCATCTATCCATCTCTCCAGAATATACTCCAAGGCTTCTTATTTGACCTGGTATCCAAGCAAGCCTTTGACATCATCATTATGATGCTGATCATCGTCAACATGGTGACCATGATGGTGGAGACAGACGATCAGTCCGTACGCATGGAGTCCATTCTCAACAAGATCAACCTGGTCTGTAGCGTGATGTACTAGTACTACAGTACCCATAATGCTCTGTGTATGATGTACTACAGTACCCATAATGCTCTGTGTATGATGTACTACAGTACCCATAATGCTCTGTGTATGATGTACTACAGTACCCATAATGCTCTGTGTATGATGTACTACAGTACCCATAATGGTCTGTGTATGATGTACTACAGTACCCATAATGGTCTGTGTATGATGTACTACAGTACCCATAATGCTCTGTGTATGATGTACTACAGTACCCATAATGGTCTGTGTATGATGTACTACTGTACCCATAATACTCACGTAGTCCATCCTCAACAAAATGGTCTGTAACAGAGACGGAAGAGGAAGTGAGACATCCCACTCCCTAATTTTTTCTGTTTCAATGGAGTCAATGAACTATGTAGACCATACCCAGCTGCTATTGCATAGGTGTCTATGGGAGTGCCACCCCCTTAAGTAAAAAGGAACTGACCATTTTTTCCAATGGTAAATGGCTTGAGTGAACTATCTTAATTTATCCACCATCTTTGTTCTATAGCATGATGTACTAGTACTACAATACCCATAATGCTCTGTACAACTTATCCTTTTTTATCCTAGTACATACAGTACATTCGGGAAGTATTCAGACCCCTTGACTTTTTCCACATATTGTTACGTTACAGCCTTATTCTACAATGTATTAAATTGTATTTTTTTCTCATCAATCTACACACAATACCCAATAATGACAAAGCAAAAACAGGTTTTTAGAAATGTTTGCAAATGTATTACAAATAAAAAACAGAAATACCTTATTTACAGAAGTATTCAGGCCCTTTGCTATGAGACTTGAAATTGAGCTCAGGTGCATCCTGTTTTCATTGATCATCCTTGAGATGTTTCTACAACTTGGAGTCCACCTGTGATAAATTCAATTGACTGGACATGATTTGGAA
Source organism: Salvelinus fontinalis (assembly GCF_029448725.1). Classification (NCBI taxonomy): domain Eukaryota; kingdom Metazoa; phylum Chordata; class Actinopteri; order Salmoniformes; family Salmonidae; genus Salvelinus; species Salvelinus fontinalis. The sequence goes on from NC_074681.1 coordinate 1,585,537, forward strand.
AGGCACACGCCTGTCTATATAAGGTCCCACAGTTGACAGTGCATGTCAGAGCAAAAACCAAGCCATGAGGTCGAAGGATTTGTCCGTAAAGCTCTGAGACAGGATTGTGTTGAGGCACAGATCTGGGGAAGGGTAACAAAACAATTCTGCTGCATTGAAGGTCCCCAAGATCACAGTGGCCTGCATTATTCTTAAATGGAAGAAATTTGGAACCACCAAGACTCTTCCTAGAGCTGGCAGCCCGACCAAACTGAGCAATCGGGATAGAAGGGCCTTGGTCAGGGAGGTGACCAAGAACCCAATGTTCACTCTGACAGAGCTCTAGAGTTCCTCTGTAGAGATGGGAGAACTTTCCAGAAGGACAACCATCTCTGCAGCACTCCAGCAATCAGGCCTTTATCAGGCCTCCTCAATAAAAGGCACATGACAGCCCGCTTGGAGTTTGCCAAAAGCCACCTAAAGACTCTCAGACCATGGAAAACCAGATTATATGGTCTGATGAAACCAAGATTGAACTCTTTGGCCTGAATGCCAAGCGTCACTTCTGGAGGAAACCAGGCAGGAAACTACGGTGAAGCATGGTGGTGGCAGCATCATGCTGTGGGGATGTTTTTCAGCGGCAAGGACTGGGAGACTAGTCAAGATTGAGGGAAAGCTGAACAGAGCAAAGTACATAGAGATCCGTGAGGAAAACCTGCTCCAGAGTGCTCAGGACCTCAGACTGGGGTGAAGGTTCACCTTCCAACACTACATCGAGCCTAAGCACACAGCCAAGACAACACAGGAGTGGCTTCGGGACAAGTCTCTGAATGTCCTTGAGTGACCCAGCCAGAGCCCGGACTTGAACCCGATCTAACATCTCTGGAGAGACCTGAAAATAACTGTGCAGCGATGCTCCCCATCCGACCTTACAGAGTTTGAGAGGATCTGCAGAGAAGAATGGGAGAAACTCCCCAAATACAGGTGTGCCAAGCTTGAGGCATCATACCCAAAAAGACTTCAGGCTGCAATCGCTGCCTAAAATGCTTCAACAAAGTACTGAGTAAAATGTCAGATTAAAAATGGTAAAAAAATTGCACAAATTTCTAAAAAACTGTTTTTGCATGGTCATTATGGGGTATGGTGTGTAGATTGAAGAGGAATTTTATTTTAGAATGAGTCTGTAACGTAACAAAATGTGGAAAAATTCAAGAGTTGTGAATACTTTCCGAATGCACCGTATGTTCCTGAAGATAATACGATGGTGTCCTGTCTCCTTATCCATTCAGATTTTCATTGTCATCTTCGCCACCGAATGCCTCATGAAGATCGTGGCACTTCGCTGCTATTTCTTCACCGTGGGATGGAACATCTTTGACTTTGTGGTTATCATTCTCTCCATCGTGGGTGGGTGGAAAAAATATAACCCTGGAAACAACCTACAAAACTACCTAAATATATAATTTCTGACATCTATACTAAAAAATTTCCTAAATATTTTATAAATAAATCATAATTTATTTATGAATAATTTATATAAATTTACATTTCATGTAAAGGTGATCAAATGTTTTGTCTTTCATTTGTTTTTCTTAATTTCTGATTTCAACACTTGCAGGTATCGTTCTGGCTGACATCATCGAGAAGTACTTTGTATCTCCGACTCTGTTCCGTGTCATCAGACTGGCAAGGATAGGACGCGTCCTTCGCCTGATACGTGGAGCCAAAGGAATAAGGACTTTACTGTTTGCCTTAATGATGTCCATGCCAGCGTTGTTCAACATCGGCCTGCTGCTCTTCCTCGTAATGTTCATATACGCTATCTTCGGAATGGCCAACTTCGCTTACGTGAAAAAAAAGGAAGGGATAGATGACATGTTCAACTTCGAGACCTTTGGGAATAGTATGATCTGCCTGTTTCAGATCAGCACGTCCGCCGGGTGGGACAACGTCCTGGAGCCCATCATGTCTAACTCCCCAGAGGAGTGTGAAGCCTACGTCGTCAACACCGGCACCAACGTCCGGGGAAACTGTGGCAACCCGTCTGTGGCAATCGCCTTCTGTGTCAGCTACATCATCATATCGTTCCTCATCGTGGTCAACATGTACATCGCCATCATCCTGGAGAACTTCAGCGTGGCCACCGAGGAGAGCACCGAGCCGCTGAGCGAGGACGACTTCGAGATGTTCTATGAGGTTTGGGAGAAGTTCGACGCAGAGGCCACCCAGTTCATAGAGTTCTCCAAGCTGTCGAATTTCGCAGACAACCTGTCGGAGCCGCTGCGCATCGCCAAGCCTAACAAGATCAAGCTGATCTCTATGGACCTGCCGATGGTGAGCGGGGACAAGATCCACTGCCTGGACATCCTGTTCGCCTTCACCAAACGCGTGCTGGGCGAGTCGGGCGAGATGGACGCCCTCAAGCAGCAGATGGAGGAGAAGTTCATGATGGCCAACCCGTCCAAGATCTCCCACGAACCAATCACAACGACCCTACGCCGCAAGCAGGAAGACGTGTCTGCCATCATCATCCAGCGCTGTTACAGACGCCACCTGGTGAAACGGCAGATGAAGCAGGCCTCATTCCTTTACAGACAGATGAACCTTCAGACCAACCTGAACTTGCAGGAGCACATAGTGGTGGACATAGAGAGGGCCCCGGAGACGGAGGGCCTCATCGCCGCCATGATAAAGGAACACTACGGCCCCGAGGGGCCCGTCGAGGAGGAGGAGGAGGAGGAGCTGGTAGAGGTCATGGGGGTCATGGAAGGGACTCTGTCCTCCTCACCGCCATCTTACGACAGTGTGACCCGGCCGGGGGTGGCTAGTGACGTTGGTCAGATAGAACGGCTAGAAAGGCCGAGAGACTTAGTGTTAGAACTCAGGGAGCCTAGCCCCTCACAAACATATAGGGAACCTAGCACCTCACAAACATATAGGGAACCTAGCACCTCACAAACATATAGGGAACTTAGCCCCTCACAAACATTTGAAGAGACATTTCTTTGAGATATTGTTTTCAGGAAACGTGTTTTTTGTTGTTTTGTTTACAACATGTACAGTATCATAACTCGGAACAACTCTCTTGGTACAAGATGAACATTTTTATAGCAGAAAATACCCAGGAATTTCATGGTAAAATGCAAATATTGCTTTTCTATTGTTTATAAAAGACCCTTTGTCAATCAAACAATCATATGATATGTGTATTAATAATGTTTAGAAACCCAGGCACCACTTTGAAGATGGCGATTCCACTAAAATGTATAAAAGATACTTATAAACAAATGTGTGATTTCATATATTCTGTCACAATGGTTAACCAGTAAGTGTAAATGACAATCAATCAGCTCTGAATAACATTTTGAAGTTGGATTGTTTTGATTTACGGATGAATAGAGATAAATGTGGACTGTTAAGATCTTGGTTCTCGTTTTGATTACAGACGATGGACTCTTATCTTTATTATCAAAAAATGGCAGATTTGCTAAAATTATATTTATGAAAAAGTATATTTAAGTATATTTTCTTATTAATGGATATTTCAGGACAAATATTATTGTTATTTTCTAACCAATGAGTTAATATGGTAAAGACCACATTATTTGATCAGAAGTGTATAGTTTATATGTATATATTATGCACTAAATTTATTTTATTGCATGATCAGTATATTAAAACCCCCATGGTGAAGGGTTGTGTATAGTACTAACTGCAGCATAATGTGCCTGATAATGGTTGTCTGTCATCTGCACACTCAGTTCCCTTTGAAACCATTTAATTTGACCTGTGGAAGTAGACGGGAGTAGAAATATACATGACAAACATGTGTTATATTGACCTACGTAAAGAGTTATGGGGGGGGCGTTCATGTCAAACATTTATATCTAACTTTTATAATGTATTTATATTGTAAGGTCATCTCCATGACAGTCCATACGTATATAGGGATAATAGCCAGAGCAATCAAATGATGTGTATACAACTGTATTCATTCTTTTTACATGAAAGATGATAAGATACTTCCTTGAAAACCTTTTTTCCGTATTAATTTTAAGTAGGTAATCACTATATCAAACAATATTAAAAGATTTTTCCATAGTTGGGAGTTTTCATTTTGTTACAGCTAGTTAAACAAATGGTACACTATTGTTTTCTATCCTATTTTATTTTACTTTTTACTTTTTTATTTTTTTTTACATGTTATAGCTTATAATTATTACAACATTTCTGCATATATCAGAATTGATTTATTTCAAATTCACTGGTTTTATCCCTCTTGCCTTTTTCTATTAGACTAATCTACAGTTTGTGGCATGTCAATGCATACTAGCATTCATGATCAAACTCAAAATACAGTACGATATTTGGAGCAACCTGAATAATCTAAACAATCCCCATATTATACTGTGTCTTCAGGTCCAAATCAAGACCAATGACTGTCTCTGTCTGTTTTCACAGTGAAAACTAGTTAGCTACAATGACCTCAATAGTGGACAGGGGTTTCCAGGCGTCACAGTTAAATCCCTCGCCGCTCCACGTCCGTGTGTTTGACAAAACCCAACAGCTGTGCACATTCGCAACCCTCCATTATTATACTGTGGCTGAGAGACTAACTGCTCTTACAAGTTCATTTGGTCTGTGATGCTTTGTGGGAAAATGCATGTAGAAGATATAGGTTGAGCGTGAAGTGAAGCGTGACTACTGTAGAGTAAGTAAACGTCGAACAGAGTCCAAAAACACTTCCTGTAAGGAAGTTAAATGAGCTATGCCGTTTTAATTCCGAAAAAATATATAAAAAAATATATTATAGAAAGACAAAAACATTTTATTTGGTTATTCTCCATCACTCCTATTGAAACACTTGACATTGGGCTATTTTAATTGATCTCTTAGTTTAGGTTTGGACTGCTTTCATGATCCTTCTAGAACTTACTTTTAATAAAAGCAAAGATGTATTTTTTGTCTTTTACTTAACTAGGCAAGTCAGTTAAGAACAAATTCTTATTTACAATGACGGCATACCCCAGGCCAAACCCGGACGATGCTGGGCCAATTGTGCGCCGCCCTATGGGACTCCCAATCACAGCCAGTTGTGATACAGCCTGGAATTGAACCAGGGTCTGTAGTGACGCCTCCAGCACTGAGAAGCAGTGCCTTAGACTGCTGCGCTACTCGGGATAAAGTGTTATGTAAAACGTACAGTATTTAGATATGGAGGTTGGATTCGAGTTACTATATGAACCCTCCCAAAAAAATGTGGGTTTGGAAAAAATATTCACAAGGGGAGCCAATTTGGATTTATCCCCAAAGAGATTTCCTCTGTGGTCGAGTTGGAGTGGTCAAATCCAGGCGGACCAGCTGGGCAAGAGGGATAATCTGTGTGAAAAAAAAATCACTTGTTTTAATTACACACACACACATACACGGGCGCTGCATGGACTCACACACACATTAACACACACAGACACTTTTAGCAATACACACATGCATAAACACACAAACATGCACACACACACTGACACACACACACTGACACACACACACTGACACACATGCCATACTTTTTCATCAAGCCTCATTACTGACAGATGCTTTAAATTTAATTTGTTTTTTTGTGCATGAAATACCAAAAAATGCTGTGCCTTGAATGGATGTGACTTGGTCATTGATCTGATATTTAAGCATTTGGACATGTGGCAGGTATTAAGCCTTTCAATCAGAGAGAAAACATTTTAAAAAGATTAAAAACTCCACTTTTTCTAATTACTCAAATGCACCAGCTTGGGCACATGGTAAAACACTCAGATACAATGTCAATGTGATGCATTATGAAATATTTCACTCAAGGAAAATATATCCATATCAAATACAGCAGCAATGAACGGGGTTCACAGGACGACATAAAAGGACACGATCAGTTGGATAATAAAGCAAGCACTCTTTATCATGTAGCAATCACTAAAAACATTATGTTTATCTCTCAAAATCACAGGAATGATGCAAGTTATGTTTAGTCTAGTGATGTAGGTTTGTTATCTTTGAATGCAGCCGGTAATCATTTTAAAATTCTTTACACAATGTATTGCGTTTTATACCAATTATGGGGTTAATTTGACTAATGGTTTACGTTATAATATGTGAAATATTTTCTGCATTAATTTCACAATATTTCACATTGTTCATCTGCATAATTTAAATCTAACATTAATTTGCATGAGACAAAGTCCACTTGACCAATACTTATTGCTCTAGTATCTTATGGTGTCCACTGGTGCCAATGACATCTATAGTGCCACCAACTGGTCTGGTGCAGTGGCTTTATATTCACACAGCGTCTAAGAACATACACATAAGGTTTATATACCAAATTTCATGGCCTTCATGGCCTCCATCGCTTCGCTTCTTATAGCCCTGGTTTGAAATGGTGCCATTTAGCAGTGTAGCAGTAACTGACTTTGAATGCAGAAACTAATAGTTCTCAAATTCATTAGAGGCTAATTCATTGAGTCTATCTTCAAGTTTTCATTTGTCACATGCTTAAAGGCCCAGTGAAGTCAAAAATGTGAGTGTCCTGTATTTTATATATATTTCCACACTAAGGTTGTATGTGTGGGTGTTATTGTGAGTGTGCGGGTGCGGGTGCGGGTGCGGGTGTTAGTGTATGTATATGGGTCTTATTGTGAGCGTGTGGGTGTTAGTGTATGTGTGTGGGTGTTAGTGTGAGTGAGCTGGTGTTAGTGTGAGTGAGTGGGTGTTAGTTTGAGTGAGTGGGTGTTAGTGTGAGTGAGTGGGTGGGTGTTAGTGTGAGTATGTGGGTGTGGGTGTTAGTGTGAGTGAGTGAGTGGGTGGTAGTATGTGGGTGTTAGTGTGAGTGTGTGGGTGCTAGTGTGAGTGTGTGGGTGTTAGTGTGTGGATGTGGGTGTTATTGTATGTATGTGGGTATTGGTGTGAATGTGTGTGTGTGAGTGTGTGGGTGTTAGTGTGAGTATGTGGGTGTTAGTGTGAGTATGTGGGCGTTAGTGTGAGTGTGTGGGTGTTATTGTATGTGTGTGGGTGTTAGTGTGAGTGTGTGGGTGTTAGTGTGAGTGTGTGGGTGTGGGTGTTATTGTATGTGTGTGGGTGTTAGTGTGTGGATGCGGGTGTTATTGTATGTGTGTGGGTGTTAGTGTGAGTGTGTGGGTGTGGGTGTTAGTGTGAGTGTGTGGATGTTAGTGTGTTGATGTGGGTGTTATTGTATGTATGTGGGTGTTGGTGTGAATGTGTGTGTGTTAGTGTGAGTATGTGGGTGTGGGTGTTAGTGTGAGTGTGTGGGTGTTAGCATGAGTGTGTGTGTGTGTGTGTTAGTGTGTGGGTGTTAGTGAATCTTTAGGGATTATTGTGATGAGACAAATGACCAAATTTGGAGTGAATCTGACTTTTAGTCCATGAGAAGATTTTTTATGATTATTTTAAGCATTAGCGTTACATAGTCAAAAAAGTTCATTATGAATAGTTTCCTTATTTTTTAAGATATTAGTGTCAAACTTAATTTGGTTGATGAAGGTAATGTCTTTGATTACCCCTAAAAGTTTCACAATTTATTTGGACACGTAAAATCAATTTTCCTGATTTACAGTTGAAGTCGGAAGTTTACATACACTAAGGTTGGAGTCATTAAAACTCGTTTTAATCAGTCAGGAAGTTAAAGCTTGGTCGCAAATGGGTCTTCCAAGTGGACAATGACCCCAAGCAAAGTTGTGGCAAAATGGCTTAAGGACAACAAAGTCAAGGTATTGGAGTGGCCATCACAAAGCCCTGACCTCAATCCTATAGAACATGTGTGGGCAGAACTGAAAAAGCATGTACAAGAAAGGAGATCTACAAACCTGACTCGGTTACACCAGCTCTTTCGGTAGGAATGGGCCAAAATTCACTTCGTGTGGGAAGCTTGTTGAAACCTATCCAAAATGTTTGACCCAGGTTAAACAATTTAAAGGCAATGCTACCAAATAATAATTGAGTGTATGTAAACTTCTGACCCACTGGGAATGTGATGAAAGAAATAAAAGCTGAAATAAATAATTCTCTCTATCATTATTTTCCACAGCCAGAACAGCCAGAAGAGGACTGGCCACCCCTCATAGCCTGGTTCCTCTCTAGGTTTCTTCCTAGGTTTTGGCCTTTCTAGGGAGTTTTTCCTAGCCACCGTGCTTCTACACCTGCATTCTAGCTGTTTGGGGTTTTAGGCTGGGTTTCTGTACAGCACTTCGAGATATTATCTGATGTACGAAGGGCTATATAAAATAAAATTGATTGATTGATTGATTATTAGCATTGCACCATATCATGTAGACATAGAGGTTTATGTGCTCTATGTGTTAGCATATGTGCGCCGGATATATGACATGGGGGGTTAAGAGACATTTTAAACTGGGTGGTTCGAGCCCTGAATTCTGATTGGCTGACAGCTGTGGTATATCAGACCGTATACCACTGGTATGACAAAACATGTATTTTTACTGCCCTAATTAGATTGGTGCCAGTTTATAATAGCAATAAGGCGCCTTGAGGGTTTGTGGTATAGAGGACTTGTGGTATTTTGCCAATATACCACGGCTAAGGGCTGTATTTAAGCACTGCACGTTGCGTCATGCGTAAGAACAGCCCTTAGCCGTGGTATGTCGGCCATGGGGCGGCAGCGTAGCCTAGTGGTTAGAGCATTGGACTAGTAACCGAAAGGTGGCAAGATCGAATCCCTGAGCTGACAACGTACAAATCTGTCGTTCTGCCCCTGAACAAGGCAGTTCTGCCCCTGAACAAGGCACCCACTGTTCCTAGGCTCAACTGTTCTAGTTCTTAACTGACTTGCCTCGTTAAATAAAGGTTCAAATAAAATATACTCTATACACCCTCTCATTTATTGCTTAAATAGACATAGTTGTTTTTTGGTACGATTTTATTTCTGATCCTTTTTTTACAATACAAAGCATCCAAACGACATCCTGAGCCTGCCTGCCGTCCTGTACCTTTTCCCCACCTTTCTGGATTACCGACCTTTGCCTGTCCTGACGCTGAGCCTGCCTGCCGTCCTGTACCTTTTCCCCACCTTTCTGGATTACCGACCTTTGCCTGTCCTGACGCTGAGCCTGCCTGCCGGCCTGTACCTTTTCCCCACCTTTCTGGATTACCGACCTTTGCCTGTCCTGACGCTGAGCCTGCCTGCCGTCCTGTACCTTTTCCCCACCTTTCTGGGTTACCGACCTTTGCCTGTCCTGACGTTGAGCCTGCCTGCCGTCCTGTACCTTTTCCCCACCTTTCTGGATTACCGACCTTTGCCTGTCCTGACTCTGAGCCTGCCTACCATCCTGTACCTTTTCCCCACCTTTCTGGGTTACCGACCTTTGCCTGTCCTGACGCTGAGCCTGCCTGCCGTCCTGTACCTTTTCCCCACCTATCTGGATTACTGACCCCTGCCTGCCCTTGATTAATAAACTGTTGTTATTTCGACGTTGTCTGCATCTGGGTCTAACCTGAAACGTGATAGGATGTTTGTGCGAGTCTGTGTGACTCTAAAATTTGGACTCATGAGATCAAAGGACTGATTTCCACCGGTCTAATGTCCATTGCTCGTGTTTCTTGGCACAAGTAAGTCTCTTCTTCTGATTGGTGCCCTTTAGTAGTGGTTTCTTCGCAGCAACTTGACCATGAAGGCCTGATTCATGCAGTCTCTTCTGAATATTTGATGTTGAGATGTGTATGTTACTTGAAATCTGTGAAGCATTTATTTGGGCTGCAATTTCTGAGGCTAGTAACTGTAATGAATTTATCCTCAGCAGCAGAGGTAACTCTGGGTCTTCTTTCCCTGTGGCGGTCCTCATGAGAGACAGTTTCATCAAAGCACTTTCAAAGAAACTTTCAAAGTTCTTGAAATATTCCGGATTAACTGACCTTCATGTCTGAAAGTAATGATGGACTGCTGTCTCTCTTTGCTAATTTGAGCTGTTCTTGCCATAATACAGACTTGGTATTTTACCAAAAATCAAATCAAAATCAAATCAAATGTATTTATATAGCCCTTCTTACATCAGCTGATATATCAAAGTGCTGTACAGAAACCCAGCCTAAAACCCCAAACAGCAAGCAATGCATGTGTAGAAGCACGGTGGCTAGGAAAAACTCCCTAGAAAGGCCAAAACCTAGGAAGAAACCTAGAGAGGAACCAGGCTATGAGGGGTGGCCAGTCCTCTTCTGGCTGTGCCGGGTGGAGATTATAACAGAACATGGCCAAGATGTTCAAATGTTCATAAATGACCAGCATGGTCAAATAATAATAATCACAGTGGTTGTCGAGGGTGCAACAAGTCAGCACCTCAGGAGTAAATGTCAGTTGGCTTTTCATAGCCGATCATTGAGAGTATCTCTACCGCTCCTGCTGTCTCTAGAGAGTTGAAAACAGCAGGTCTGGGACAGGTAGCACGTCCGGTGAACAGGTCAGGGTTCCATAGCCGCAGGCAGAACAGTTGAAACTGGAGCAACAGCACGGCCAGGTGGACTGGGGACAGCAAGGAGTCATCATGCCAGGTAGTCCTGAGGCATGGTCCTAGGGCTCAGGTCCTCCGAGAGAGAGAAAGAAAGAGAGAAAGAGAGAATTAGAGAGAGCATACTTAAATTCACACAGGACACCGGATAAGACAGGAGAAATACTCCAGATATAACAGACTGACCCTAGCCCCCCGACACATAAACTACTGCAGCATAAATACTGGAGGCTGAGACAGGAGGGGTCAGAAGACATTGTGGCCCCATCCGCTGATACCCCCGGACAGGGCCAAACAGGCAGGATATAACCCCACCCACTTTGCCAAAGCACAGCCCCCACACCACTTGAGGGATCACTTCAACCACCAACTTACCATCCTGAGACAAGGCCGAGTATAGCCCACAAAGATCTCCACCACGGCACAACCTAAGGGGGGGAGGGCGCCAACCCAGACAGGAAGACCACGTCACCAAATAGGGCTATCTTCTGTATACCACCCCTACCTTGTGACAACACAACTGATTGGCTCAAATGCATTAAGAAGGAAAGAAATTCCACAAATTAACTTTTAACAAGGCACACCTGTTCATTGAAACGCATTCCAGGTGACTACCTCGTGAAGTTGGTTGAGATAATACCAAGAGTGTGCAAAGCTGTCATCAAGGAAAAGGGTGGCTACTTTGAAGAATCTCATATTATAAAATCTATTTGGATTTGTTTAACACTTTTTTGGTTACCTCATAATTCCATATGTGTAATTTCATAGTTTTGACGTCTTCACTATTATTCTACAATGTAGAAAATTGTAAAAAATAAAGAAAAACCCTGGAATGAGTAGGTGTGTCCAAACCTTTGACTGTTACTGTACATGCTGTATTTGAATTGTCTTTTCATTGTCCATGTAGTCCGTTGGCATCGGCCACATCTATCGTTACTTCATAGAGAAGAACAGTTATTTGCGGAAAGTATAGTATAGATTGCATTTGGTGGAGTGGGAAAGGACATTGTCTCAATTTACGCTAAGCTGGTCTCAGGCATCACTGTATGTAGCCTAGTGTCTCATCTTTATTTCCTACATTGACCTCTTCTCAGAGCAGGGGGTATCTCTTCCTTCAACTGGGAAGGTTTCTGGGGAGGTTTCTTGTAGCTTGATTAGGGCTTCATAGGCGCTTTTGAATTCAATCCTTTGCGTTTCCATACCCACCACACTGCCGGGAAACAGAGTTGAGACTTGATTTGTTTTCCTTTCAGTAATGGTCTGATTGGAATGTACTCCTTGCGGGGGGGGGGGGGGGGGGGGGGGGGGGGGGGGGGGTTCTTAGCCTAGCAGACAGGTCCTGGACGAATCGAATGGACTGGCCGTGGATTTTGATCTCCTTTCCCCCCTGTGCCTTCAGAATGTTGACTTTGGTCTGATAGTTCCGCAGCTTAAAGATTACCATGCGGGAATATTTAGCGTTATTCTGTTTCACCGGCAATCCTGTGGCATCGTTCCAAATCTTTTGGTGAAATATCCAAACGTCAACTTCCTCTGATATCAACTTGAGCACGTAGCTCGAAAGGTCCCCTTTGTCCTCGTCTTCCGGTAAGGACAATGTTGTCATGTTGATTTTGTGTCATTCTGGATTTTTTTGTTTCCAGATGGCTAATTTTGGTTTTTCTTGTTTATGCACACTCCTTGTATGTGCACGTCTGACACGATAGACTGTCCTTTTAGAGGAAATTTACTTTTTTAACAACAGAAGTTAGTTTGTTTTGGTGAGAATCGAGAGCATTTTTAGCTATTTTCTTCTCCTGGATATCCTTTAGCTGTTCATAACTCTAGTTTGCATCTCCAAGTTACTCCTGGTCTTTTCCTCTACGGGAAGCCATGGCTTGTTGGAGTTGTGCCACTGTGCCACTTTATCAACAGATCGAGCGGTCAGTTATGTACAACATCGAACCACTCTCTCCCAGTTGCTAGGGGATATATCGATCTATTGATCTTAGAGGCTAGAATTTGAACTTTGTTGTCTGGCTTTTACATATATAACCACAGTTTTAGTTGATACAAAAAAAAGAGCTACTCACTCCCCATGCGTCCTATCAGTACACGCATGCACCTTTCTTATATAATGATATTTGATATCACTATCTCATGTAGCCGACTGGAGATGGGTAAACAAGGCGTAGGTGCTCAACAGGTTTGAGTATGTTCCCTATGGATTTATGACGTGAAAACATAAACATAAACCCACCAGTGATCCTGTTCATAGAGGTTTAAGACAAGTGATCATTCAATAAAGTAATGTTTAACTATTTACTCATTAGATAACTGTCAATTTGGGCCACCTGGAACAGGGATTTGTTTTTGGGAATACGAATCAGGACACCAGAGTTTATGTGGGCAGCAAAATCCCTGAGGCCGCAAAAGCAAACTAATGGCTCCTCATCATCATTACGTTCCTTAATTTCATTTTTTTTTTCTTCTTGTAATTCCCTCCCCTTGCCTTTTTCTCCCCAATTTTGTGATTACGATCTTGTCTCATTGCTGCAACTCCCCAATGGGCTCGGGAGAGGCAAAGGTTGAGTCATGTGTCCTCCGAAACATGACCCGCCAAGCCGCACTTCTTACCACCCGCTCACTTAATTAACCCGGAAGCCAGCTGTGTTCAACTGACGACTGACAGAAGTACTGATGCCCGATGTCAGCCTGCAGGTGCTCGATCTGCCACAGGAGTCGTGGGTGAACAAGGAGTACAAGAGGGGACTAAGCACGCACCCCTTGAGGGGCCCCAGTGTTGAGGATCAGCGTGGCAGATGTGTTGTTGCCTATCCTTACCACCTGGGGGGCGGCCCATGAAGAAGTCCAGAATCCAGTTGCAGAGGGAGGTGTTTAGTCCCAGGGTCCTTAGCTTAGTGATGAGCTTTGTGGCCACTATAGTGTTGAATACTGAACTGTAGTCAATGAACAGTATTCTCAATTAGGTGTTACTTTTGTCCAGGTGGGAAAGGGCAGAGTGGAGTGCGATTGAGATGGCGTCATCTGTGTATCTGTTGGGGCGGTATCCAGATTGGAGTGAGTCTAGAGTTTCCGTGATGATGGTGTTGATGTGAAGCATGACCAGCCTTTCAAAGCACTTCATGGCTATCGACGTGAGTGCTATGGGGAGATAATCATTTAGGCAGGTTACCTTTGCTTTCTTGGCCACAGGGACTATGGTGGTCTGCTTAAAACATGTAGGTATTACAAACTCGGTCAGGGAGAGGTTGAAATGTCAGTGAAGACACTTGCCAGTTGGTCCGTGCATGCTTTGAGTACATGTCCTGGTAATCCGTCTGACCCTGCGGCTTTGTGAATGTTGACCTATTTAAAGGTCTTGCTCACATCGGCTATGGAGAGCGTGATCACACTGTCGTCTGGGAACAGCTGGTGCTCTCGTGCATGCTTCAGTGTTGCTTGCCTCAAAGCGAGCATAAAAGGCATTCAGCTCGTCTGGTAGGCTCATGTCACTGGGCAGCTCACGGCTGGTTTTCCCTTTGTAGTCCGTAATAGTTTGCAAGCCCTGCCACATACGACGAGCGTCAGAGCCAGTGTAGTAGGATACAATCTTTGTCCTGTATTGACACTTTGCCTGTTTGATGGTTCGTCTGAGGGCATAGCGAGATTTCTTATAAGCGTCCGGATTAGTGTCCTGCTCCTTGAAAGCGGCAGCTTCAAACTTTAGTTCGGTGCGGATGTTGCCTGTAATCCAGGGCTTCTGGTTGGGATATGTACGTACAGTCACTGTGGGGACGACATCGTCACTAGTGTTACAGGATTACCAGTATTAAACAAGTGTTACTAGTGTTACCAGTGTTACCAGTGTTACCAGTATTACTAGTGTTACCAGTATTATCAGTGTTACTAGTGTTACCAGTGTTACCAGTGTTACCGGTATTACCCGTGTTACCAGTGTTACCAGTGTTACCAGTATTACCAGTGTTACTAGTGTTACCAGTGTTACCAGTGTTACCAGTATTACCCGTGTTACCAGTGTTACTAGTGTTACCAGTATTATCATTTTTACTAGTGTTACTAGTGTTACCAGCATTACCAGTGTTACCAGTATTACCAGTTTTACTAGTGTTACTAGTGTTACTAGTGTTACCAGTGTTACCAGTGTTTACAGTATTACCAGTATTACCAGTGTTACCAGTGTTACCAGTATCACCAGTGTTACCAGTATCACCAGTGTTACCAGTGTTACCAGTGTTACATGTATCACCAGTGTTACCTGTGTTACCAGTGTTACCAGTGTTACCAGTATCACCAGTGTTACCAGTGTTACCAGTATCACCAGTATCTCCAGTGTTACCAGTGTTACCAGTATTACCAGTATTACCAGTATCACCAGTGTTACCAGTGTTACCAGTATCACCAGTATCTCCAGTGTTACCAGTGTTACCAGTATCACCAGTATCTCCAGTGTTACCAGTGTTACATGTATCACCAGTGTTACCAGTGTTACCAGTGTTACCAGTATCACCAGTGTTACCAGTGTTACCAGTATCACCAGTATCTCCAGTGTTACCAGTGTTACCAGTATTACCAGTGTTACCAGTGTTACCAGTGTTACCGGTGTTACCAGTATTACCAGTGTTACCAGTATCACCAGTGTTACCAGTGTTACCAGTATCACCAGTATCACCAGTGTTACCAGTGTCACCAGTGTCACCAGTGTTACCAATATCACCAGTGTTACCAGTGTTACCAGTGTTACCAGTATCACCAGTGTTACCAGTATTACCAGTATCACCAGTACCACCAGTATCACCAGTGTCACCAGTGTTACCAGTGTTACCAGTGTTACCAGTGTTACCAGTATCACCAGTGTTACCAGTGTTACCAGTATCACCAGTGTTACCAGTGTTACCAGTATTACCCGTGTTACCAGTGTTACTAGTGTTACCAGTATTACCAGTGTTACCAGTGTTACCAGTGTTACCAGTATTATCAGTTTTACTAGTGTTACTAGTGTTACCAGCATTACCAGTGTTACCAGTATTACCAGTTTTAATAGTGTTAATAGTGTTACCAGTGTTTACAGTATTACCAGTATTACCAGTGTTACCAGTATTACCAGTGTTACCAGTATTACCAGTATCACCAGTGTTACCAGTATTACCAGTGTTACCAGTGTCACCAGTGTTACCAGTATCACCAGTGTTACCAGTGTTACCAGTGTTACATGTATCACCAGTGTTACCAGTGTTACCAGTGTTACCAGTATCACCAGTGTTACCAGTGTTAACAGTATCACCAGTATCTCCAGTGTTACCAGTGTTACCAGTATTACCAGTGTTACCAGTGTTACCAGTGTTACCAGTGTTACCAGTGTTACCGGTGTTACCAGTATTACCAGTGTTACCAGTATCACCAGTGTTATCAGTGTTACCAGTATCACCAGTGTTACCAGTGTCACCAGTGTCACCAGTGTTACCAGTATCACTAGTGTTACCAGTGTTACCAGTGTTACCAGTATCACCAGTGTTACCAGTATTACCAGTATCACCAGTATCACCAGTATCACCAGTGTCACCAGTGTTACAGGTATCACCAGTGTTACCAGTGTTACCAGTGTTACCAGTGTTACCAGTATCACCAGTGTTACCAGTGTTACCAGTGTTACCAGTATCACCAGTGTTACCAGTGTTACCAGTGTTACCAGTATTACCAATCTTACCAGTGTTACAGTATCACCAGTGTTACCAGTGTTACCAGTGTCACCAGTGTTACCAGTGTTACCAGTATTACCAATCTTACCAGTGTTACAGTATCACCAGTGTTACCAGTGTTACCAGTATTACCAGTATTACCAATATTACCAGTGTTACCAGTGTTACCAGTATCACCAGTGTTACCAGTGTTACCAGTGTCACCAGTGTTACCAGTGTTACCAGTATCACCAGTGTTACCAGTGTTACCAGTGTCACCAGTGTTACCAGTATCACCAGTATTACCAGTGTTACCAGTGTTACCAGTGTTACCAGTGTCACCAGTGTTACCAGTATCACCAGTATTACCAGTGTTACCAGTATCACCAGTATTACCAGTGTCACCAGTGTTACCAGTGTTACCAGTATCACCAGTGTTACCAGTGTCACCAGTGTCACCAGTGTTACCAGTATCACCAGTGTTACCAGTATCACCAGTGTTACCAGTGTTACCAGTTTTACCAGTGTTACCAGTATTACCAATATTACCAGTGTTACCAGTGTTACCACTGTTACCAGTGTTACAAGTGTTACCAGTGTTACCAGTATTACCACTGCTACCAGTATTACCAGTATTACCAGTGTTACAAGTGTTACCAGTGTTACCAGTATTACCAGTGTTATCAGTGTCACCAGTGTTACCAGTGTTACCGGTGTTACCAGTGTTACCAGTATTACCAGTGTTACCAGTTTTACCAGTGTTACCAGTATTACCAGTATTACAGTATCACCAGTGTTACCAGTGTTACCAGTGTTACAGTTTCACCAGTGTTACCAGTATTACCAGTGTTACCAGTGTTACCAGTGTCACCAGTGTTACCAGTATTACCAGTATTACCAATATTACCAGTGTTACCAATATTACCACTGTTACCAGTGTTACAGTATCACCAGTGTTACCAGTATTGCCAGTGTTACCAGTATTACCAGTGTTACCAGTATTACCAGTATTACCACTGCTACCAGTGTCACCAGTGTTACCAGTGTTACCAGTATTACCAGTGTTACCAGTGTTACCAGTGTTACAGTATCACCAGTGTTACCAGTATTACCAGTATTACCAATATTACCAGTGTTACCATTATTACCACTGTTACCAGTGTTACAGTATCACCAGTGTTACCAGTGTCAGCAGTGTCACCAGTGTTACCAGTATCACCAGTGTTACCAGTGTTACCAGTGTTACCAGTGTTACCAGTATCACCAGTGTTACCAGTGTTACCAGTTTCACCAGAGTTACCAGTATCACCAGTATTACCAGTGTTACCAGTGTTACCAGTGTCACCAGTGTTACCAGTATCACCAGTATTACCAGTGTTACCAGTATCACCAGTATTACCAGTGTCACCAGTGTTACCAGTGTTACCAGTATCACCAGTGTTACCAGTGTCACCAGTGTCACCAGTGTTACCAGTATCACCAGTGTTACCAGTATCACCAGTGTTACCAGTGTTACCAGTTTTACCAGTGTTACCAGTATTACCAGTGTTACCAGTGTTACCAGTGTTACCAGTGTTACCAGTTTTACCAGTGTTACCAGTATGACCAGTATTACAGTATCACCAGTGTTACCAGTGTTACCGGTGTTACCAGTGTTACCAGTATTACCAGTGTTACCAGTTTTACCAGTGTTACCAGTATTACCAGTATTACAGTATCACCAGTGTTACCAGTGTTACCAGTGTTACAGTATCACCAGTGTTACCAGTATTACCAGTGTTACCAGTGTTACCAGTGTCACCAGTGTCACCAGTATTACCAGTATTCCCAATATTACCAGTGTTACCAATATTACCACTGTTACCAGTGTTACAGTATCACCAGTGTTACCAGTATTACAAGTGTTACCAGTATTACCACTGCTACCAGTGTCACCAGTGTTACCAGTGTTACCAGTATTACCAGTATTACAAGTGTTACCAGTATTACCAGTGTTACCAGTGTCACCAGTGTTACCAGTATTACCAATATTACCAGTGTTACAGTATCACCAGTGTTACCAGTATTACCAGTGTCACCAGTGTCACCAGTGTTACCAGTATCACCAGTGTTACCAGTATTACCAGTATTACCAGTGCTACCAGTATTACCAGTATTACCAGTGTTACCAGTATTACCAGTGTCACCAGTATTACCAGTATTACCAGTATTACCAGTGTTACCAGTATTACCAATATTACCAGTGTTACCAGTATTACCAGTGTCACCAGTGTTACCAGTATTACCAGTATTACCAGTGTTACCAGTATTACCAGTATTACCAGTATTACCAGTGTTACCAGTGTCACCAGTGTTACCAGTGTTTACCAGTATTACCAGTGTTACCAGTATTACCAGTATTACCAGTGTTACCAGTGTTACCAGTGTTACCAGTGTTACCAGTATTACCAGTGTTACCAGTATTACCACTGTTACCAGTGTTACCAGTGTTACCAGTGTTTACCAGTATTACCACTGTTACCAGTATTACCAGTATTACCAGTGTTACCAGTATTACCAGTGTTACCAGTATTACCAGTATTACCAGTGTTACCAGTGTCACCAGTGTTACCAGTGTTACCAGTGTTACCAGTATTACCAGTGTTACCAGTGTTACCAGTATCACCTGTATCTCCAGTGTTACCAGTGTTACCAGTATTACCAGTGTTACCAGTGTTACCAGTGTTACCAGTGTTACCGGTGTTACCAGTATTACCAGTGTTACCAGTATCACCAGTGTTACCAGTGTTACCAGTATCACCAGTATCACCAGTGTTACCAGTGTCACCAGTGTCACCAGTGTTACCAATATCACCAGTGTTACCAGTGTTACCAGTGTTACCAGTATCACCAGTGTTACCAGTATTACCAGTATCACCAGTACCACCAGTATCACCAGTGTCACCAGTGTTACCAGTGTTACCAGTGTTACCAGTGTTACCAGTATCACCAGTGTTACCAGTGTTACCAGTATCACCAGTGTTACCAGTGTTACCAGTATTACCCGTGTTACCAGTGTTACTAGTGTTACCAGTATTACCAGTGTTACCAGTGTTACCAGTATTATCAGTTTTACTAGTGTTACTAGTGTTACCAGCATTACCAGTGTTACCAGTATTACCAGTTTTACTAGTGTTACTAGTGTTACCAGTGTTTACAGTATTACCAGTGTTACCAGTATTACCAGTGTTACCAGTATTACCAGTATCACCAGTGTTACCAGTATTACCAGTGTTACCAGTGTCAGCAGTGTTACGAGTATCACCAGTGTTACCAGTGTTACCAGTGTTACATGTATCACCAGTGTTACCAGTGTTACCAGTGTTACCAGTATCACCAGTGTTACCAGTGTTACCAGTATCACCAGTATCTCCAGTGTTACCAGTGTTACCAGTATTACCAGTGTTACCAGTGTTACCAGTGTTACCAGTGTTACCAGTGTTACCGGTGTTACCAGTATTACCAGTGTTACCAGTATCACCAGTGTTACCAGTGTTACCAGTATCACCAGTATCACCAGTGTTACCAGTGTCACCAGTGTCACCAGTGTTACCAGTATCACTAGTGTTACCAGTGTTACCAGTGTTACCAGTATCACCAGTGTTACCAGTATTACCAGTATCACCAGTATCACCAGTATCACCAGTGTCACCAGTGTTACAGGTATCACCAGTGTTACCAGTGTTACCAGTGTTACCAGTGTTACCAGTATCACCAGTGTTACCAGTGTTACCAGTGTTACCAGTATCACCAGTGTTACCAGTGTTACCAGTGTTACCAGTATTACCAATGTTACCAATGTTACCAGTGTTACAGTATCACCAGTGTTACCAGTGTTACCAGTGTCACCAGTGTTACCAGTGTTACCAGTATTACCAATCTTACCAGTGTTACAGTATCACCAGTGTTACCAGTGTTACCAGTATTACCAGTATTACCAATATTACCAGTGTTACCAGTGTTACCAGTATCACCAGTGTTACCAGTGTTACCAGTGTCACCAGTGTTACCAGTGTTACCAGTATCACCAGTGTTACCAGTGTTACCAGTGTCACCAGTGTTACCAGTATCACCAGTATTACCAGTGTTACCAGTGTTACCAGTGTTACCAGTGTCACCAGTGTTACCAGTATCACCAGTATTACCAGTGTTACCAGTATCACCAGTATTACCAGTGTCACCAGTGTTACCAGTGTTACCAGTATCACCAGTGTTACCAGTGTCACCAGTGTCACCAGTGTTACCAGTATCACCAGTGTTACCAGTATCACCAGTGTTACCAGTGTTACCAGTTTTACCAGTGTTACCAGTATTACCAATATTACCAGTGTTACCAGTGTTACCACTGTTACCAGTGTTACAAGTGTTACCAGTGTTACCAGTATTACCACTGCTACCAGTATTACCAGTATTACCAGTGTTACAAGTGTTACCAGTGTTACCAGTATTACCAGTGTTATCAGTGTCACCAGTGTTACCAGTGTTACCGGTGTTACCAGTGTTACCAGTATTACCAGTGTTACCAGTTTTACCAGTGTTACCAGTATTACCAGTATTACAGTATCACCAGTGTTACCAGTGTTACCAGTGTTAGAGTATCACCAGTGTTACCAGTATTACCAGTGTTACCAGTGTTACCAGTGTCACCAGTGTTACCAGTATTACCAGTATTACCAATATTACCAGTGTTACCAATATTACCACTGTTACCAGTGTTACAGTATCACCAGTGTTACCAGTATTACCAGTGTTACCAGTATTACCAGTGTTACCAGTATTACCACTGCTACCAGTGTCACCAGTGTTACCAGTGTTACCAGTATTACCAGTGTTACCAGTGTTACCAGTGTTACAGTATCACCAGTGTTACCAGTATTACCAGTATTACCAATATTACCAGTGTTACCAATATTACCACTGTTACCAGTGTTACAGTATCACCAGTGTTACCAGTGTCAGCAGTGTCACCAGTGTTACCAGTATCACCAGTGTTACCAGTGTTACCAATATTACCAGTGTTACCAGTGTTACCACTGTTACCAGTGTTACCAGTGTCACCAGTGTTACCAGTATCACCAGTATTACCAGTGTTACCAGTGTTACCAGTGTTACCAGTGTCACCAGTGTTACCAGTATCACCAGTATTACCAGTGTTACCAGTATCACCAGTATTACCAGTGTCACCAGTGTTACCAGTGTTACCAGTATCACCAGTGTTACCAGTGTCACCAGTGTCACCAGTGTTACCAGTATCACCAGTGTTACCAGTATCACCAGTGTTACCAGTGTTACCAGTTTTACCAGTGTTACCAGTATTACCAGTGTTACCAGTGTTACCAGTGTTACCAGTTTTACCAGTGTTACCAGTATTACCAGTATTACAGTATCACCAGTGTTACCAGTGTTACCGGTGTTACCAGTGTTACCAGTATTACCAGTGTTACCAGTTTTACCAGTGTTACCAGTATTACCAGTATTACAGTATCACCAGTGTTACCAGTGTTACCAGTGTTACAGTATCACCAGTGTTACCAGTATTACCAGTGTTACCAGTGTTACCAGTGTCACCAGTGTTACCAGTATTACCAGTATTACCAATATTACCAGTGTTACCAATATTACCACTGTTACCAGTGTTACAGTATCACCAGTGTTACCAGTATTACCAGTGTTACCAGTATTACCACTGCTACCAGTGTCACCAGTGTTACCAGTGTTACCAGTATTACCAGTGTTACCAGTGTTACCAGTATTACCAGTGTTACCAGTGTCACCAGTGTTACCAGTATTACCAATATTACCAGTGTTACAGTATCACCAGTGTTACCAGTATTACCAGTGTCACCAGTGTCACCAGTGTTACCAGTATCACCAGTGTTACCAGTATTACCAGTATTACCAGTGCTACCAGTATTACCAGTGTTACCAGTATTACCAGTGTCACCAGTATTACCAGTATTACCAGTATTACCAGTGTTACCAGTATTACCAATATTACCAGTGTTACCAGTATTACCAGTGTCACCAGTGTTACCAGTATTACCAGTATTACCAGTATTACCAGTGTTACCAGTATTACCAGTATTACCAGTGTTACCAGTATTACCAGTGTCACCAGTGTTTACCAGTATTACCAGTGTTTACCAGTATTACCACTGTTACCACTGTTACCAGTGTTACCAGTATTACCAGTATTACCAGTATTACCAGTGTTACCAGTGTCACCAGTGTTACCAGTGTTTACCAGTATTACCAGTGTTACCAGTATTACCAGTATTACCAGTGTTACCAGTGTTACCAGTGTTACCAGTGTTACCAGTATTACCAGTGTTGCCAGTATTACCACTGTTACCAGTGTTACCAGTGTTACCAGTGTTTACCAGTATTACCACTGTTACCAGTATTACCAGTGTTACCAGTATTACCAGTATTACCAGTGTTACCAGTATTACCAGTGTTACCAGTATTACCAGTATTACCAGTGTTACCAGTGTCACCAGTGTTACCAGTATTACCAGTATTACCAGTGTTACCAGTATTACCAGTGTTACCAGTGTTTACCAGTATTACCAGTATTACCAGTGTTTACCAGTATTACCAGTATTACCAGTGTTTACCAGTATTACCAGTGTTACCAGTATTACCAGTATTACCAGTGTTTACCAGTATTACCAGTATTACCAGTGTTTACCAGTATTACCAGTGTTACCTGTGTTACCAGTTTTACCAGTATTACCAGTATTACCAGTATTACCAGTGTTAGCAGTATTACCAGTATTACCAGTGTTTACCAGTATTACCAGTATTACCAGTGTTTACCAGTGTTACCAGTATTACCAGTATTACCAGTGTTACCAGTATTACCAGTATTACCAGTGTTTACCAGTATTACCAGTATTACCAGTGTTTACCAGTATTACCAGTATTACCAATATTACCAGTGTTACCAGTGTTACCAGTATCACCAGTGTTACCAGTGTTACCAGTGTCACCAGTGTTACCAGTGTTACCAGTATCACCAGTGTTACCAGTGTTACCAGTGTCACCAGTGTTACCAGTATCACCAGTATTACCAGTGTTACCAGTGTTACCAGTGTTACCAGTGTCACCAGTGTTACCAGTATCACCAGTATTACCAGTGTTACCAGTATCACCAGTATTACCAGTGTCACCAGTGTTACCAGTGTTACCAGTATCACCAGTGTTACCAGTGTCACCAGTGTCACCAGTGTTACCAGTATCACCAGTGTTACCAGTATCACCAGTGTTACCAGTGTTACCAGTTTTACCAGTGTTACCAGTATTACCAATATTACCAGTGTTACCAGTGTTACCACTGTTACCAGTGTTACAAGTGTTACCAGTGTTACCAGTATTACCACTGCTACCAGTATTACCAGTATTACCAGTGTTACAAGTGTTACCAGTGTTACCAGTATTACCAGTGTTATCAGTGTCACCAGTGTTACCAGTGTTACCGGTGTTACCAGTGTTACCAGTATTACCAGTGTTACCAGTTTTACCAGTGTTACCAGTATTACCAGTATTACAGTATCACCAGTGTTACCAGTGTTACCAGTGTTAGAGTATCACCAGTGTTACCAGTATTACCAGTGTTACCAGTGTTACCAGTGTCACCAGTGTTACCAGTATTACCAGTATTACCAATATTACCAGTGTTACCAATATTACCACTGTTACCAGTGTTACAGTATCACCAGTGTTACCAGTATTACCAGTGTTACCAGTATTACCAGTGTTACCAGTATTACCACTGCTACCAGTGTCACCAGTGTTACCAGTGTTACCAGTATTACCAGTGTTACCAGTGTTACCAGTGTTACAGTATCACCAGTGTTACCAGTATTACCAGTATTACCAATATTACCAGTGTTACCAATATTACCACTGTTACCAGTGTTACAGTATCACCAGTGTTACCAGTGTCAGCAGTGTCACCAGTGTTACCAGTATCACCAGTGTTACCAGTGTTACCAGTATTACCAGTGTTACCAGTGTTACCACTGTTACCAGTGTTACCAGTGTCACCAGTGTTACCAGTATCACCAGTATTACCAGTGTTACCAGTGTTACCAGTGTTACCAGTGTCACCAGTGTTACCAGTATCACCAGTATTACCAGTGTTACCAGTATCACCAGTATTACCAGTGTCACCAGTGTTACCAGTGTTACCAGTATCACCAGTGTTACCAGTGTCACCAGTGTCACCAGTGTTACCAGTATCACCAGTGTTACCAGTATCACCAGTGTTACCAGTGTTACCAGTTTTACCAGTGTTACCAGTATTACCAGTGTTACCAGTGTTACCAGTGTTACCAGTTTTACCAGTGTTACCAGTATTACCAGTATTACAGTATCACCAGTGTTACCAGTGTTACCGGTGTTACCAGTGTTACCAGTATTACCAGTGTTACCAGTTTTACCAGTGTTACCAGTATTACCAGTATTACAGTATCACCAGTGTTACCAGTGTTACCAGTGTTACAGTATCACCAGTGTTACCAGTATTACCAGTGTTACCAGTGTTACCAGTGTCACCAGTGTTACCAGTATTACCAGTATTACCAATATTACCAGTGTTACCAATATTACCACTGTTACCAGTGTTACAGTATCACCAGTGTTACCAGTATTACCAGTGTTACCAGTATTACCACTGCTACCAGTGTCACCAGTGTTACCAGTGTTACCAGTATTACCAGTGTTACCAGTGTTACCAGTATTACCAGTGTTACCAGTGTCACCAGTGTTACCAGTATTACCAATATTACCAGTGTTACAGTATCACCAGTGTTACCAGTATTACCAGTGTCACCAGTGTCACCAGTGTTACCAGTATCACCAGTGTTACCAGTATTACCAGTATTACCAGTGCTACCAGTATTACCAGTGTTACCAGTATTACCAGTGTCACCAGTATTACCAGTATTACCAGTATTACCAGTGTTACCAGTATTACCAATATTACCAGTGTTACCAGTATTACCAGTGTCACCAGTGTTACCAGTATTACCAGTATTACCAGTATTACCAGTGTTACCAGTATTACCAGTATTACCAGTGTTACCAGTATTACCAGTGTCACCAGTGTTTACCAGTATTACCAGTGTTTACCAGTATTACCACTGTTACCACTGTTACCAGTGTTACCAGTATTACCAGTATTACCAGTATTACCAGTGTTACCAGTGTCACCAGTGTTACCAGTGTTTACCAGTATTACCAGTGTTACCAGTATTACCAGTATTACCAGTGTTACCAGTGTTACCAGTGTTACCAGTGTTACCAGTATTACCAGTGTTGCCAGTATTACCACTGTTACCAGTGTTACCAGTGTTACCAGTGTTTACCAGTATTACCACTGTTACCAGTATTACCAGTGTTACCAGTATTACCAGTATTACCAGTGTTACCAGTATTACCAGTGTTACCAGTATTACCAGTATTACCAGTGTTACCAGTGTCACCAGTGTTACCAGTATTACCAGTATTACCAGTGTTACCAGTATTACCAGTGTTACCAGTGTTTACCAGTATTACCAGTATTACCAGTGTTTACCAGTATTACCAGTATTACCAGTGTTTACCAGTATTACCAGTGTTACCAGTATTACCAGTATTACCAGTGTTTACCAGTATTACCAGTATTACCAGTGTTTACCAGTATTACCAGTGTTACCTGTGTTACCAGTTTTACCAGTATTACCAGTATTACCAGTATTACCAGTGTTAGCAGTATTACCAGTGTTACCAGTGTTTACCAGTATTACCAGTATTACCAGTGTTTACCAGTATTACCAGTATTACCAGTGTTTACCAGTATTACCAGTGTTACCAGTATTACCAGTATTACCAGTGTTTACCAGTATTACCAGTATTACCAGTGTTTACCAGTATTACCAGTGTTACCTGTGTTACCAGTTTTACCAGTATTACCAGTATTACCAGTATTACCAGTGTTAGCAGTATTACCAGTATTACCAGTGTTTACCAGTATTACCAGTATTACCAGTGTTTACCAGTGTTACCAGTATTACCAGTATTACCAGTGTTACCAGTATTACCAGTATTACCAGTGTTTACCAGTATTACCAGTATTACCAGTGTTTACCAGTATTACCAGTATTACCAATATTACCAGTGTTACCAGTGTTACCAGTATCACCAGTGTTACCAGTGTTACCAGTGTCACCAGTGTTACCAGTGTTACCAGTATCACCAGTGTTACCAGTGTTACCAGTGTCACCAGTGTTACCAGTATCACCAGTATTACCAGTGTTACCAGTGTTACCAGTGTTACCAGTGTCACCAGTGTTACCAGTATCACCAGTATTACCAGTGTTACCAGTATCACCAGTATTACCAGTGTCACCAGTGTTACCAGTGTTACCAGTATCACCAGTGTTACCAGTGTCACCAGTGTCACCAGTGTTACCAGTATCACCAGTGTTACCAGTATCACCAGTGTTACCAGTGTTACCAGTTTTACCAGTGTTACCAGTATTACCAATATTACCAGTGTTACCAGTGTTACCACTGTTACCAGTGTTACAAGTGTTACCAGTGTTACCAGTATTACCACTGCTACCAGTATTACCAGTATTACCAGTGTTACAAGTGTTACTAGTGTTACCAGTATTACCAGTGTTATCAGTGTCACCAGTGTTACCAGTGTTACCGGTGTTACCAGTGTTACCAGTATTACCAGTGTTACCAGTTTTACCAGTGTTACCAGTATTACCAGTATTACAGTATCACCAGTGTTACCAGTGTTACCAGTGTTAGAGTATCACCAGTGTTACCAGTATTACCAGTGTTACCAGTGTTACCAGTGTCACCAGTGTTACCAGTATTACCAGTATTACCAATATTACCAGTGTTACCAATATTACCACTGTTACCAGTGTTACAGTATCACCAGTGTTACCAGTATTACCAGTGTTACCAGTATTACCAGTGTTACCAGTATTACCACTGCTACCAGTGTCACCAGTGTTACCAGTGTTACCAGTATTACCAGTGTTACCAGTGTTACCAGTGTTACAGTATCACCAGTGTTACCAGTATTACCAGTATTACCAATATTACCAGTGTTACCAATATTACCACTGTTACCAGTGTTACAGTATCACCAGTGTTACCAGTGTCAGCAGTGTCACCAGTGTTACCAGTATCACCAGTGTTACCAGTGTTACCAGTGTTACCAGTGTCACCAGTGTTACCAGTATCACCAGTATTACCAGTGTTACCAGTGTTACCAGTGTTACCAGTGTCACCAGTGTTACCAGTATCACCAGTATTACCAGTGTTACCAGTATCACCAGTATTACCAGTGTCACCAGTGTTACCAGTGTTACCAGTATCACCAGTGTTACCAGTGTCACCAGTGTCACCAGTGTTACCAGTATCACCAGTGTTACCAGTATCACCAGTGTTACCAGTGTTACCAGTTTTACCAGTGTTACCAGTATTACCAGTGTTACCAGTGTTACCAGTGTTACCAGTTTTACCAGTGTTACCAGTATTACCAGTATTACAGTATCACCAGTGTTACCAGTGTTACCGGTGTTACCAGTGTTACCAGTATTACCAGTGTTACCAGTTTTACCAGTGTTACCAGTATTACCAGTATTACAGTATCACCAGTGTTACCAGTGTTACCAGTGTTACAGTATCACCAGTGTTACCAGTATTACCAGTGTTACCAGTGTTACCAGTGTCACCAGTGTTACCAGTATTACCAGTATTACCAATATTACCAGTGTTACCAATATTACCACTGTTACCAGTGTTACAGTATCACCAGTGTTACCAGTATTACCAGTGTTACCAGTATTACCACTGCTACCAGTGTCACCAGTGTTACCAGTGTTACCAGTATTACCAGTGTTACCAGTGTTACCAGTATTACCAGTGTTACCAGTGTCACCAGTGTTACCAGTATTACCAATATTACCAGTGTTACAGTATCACCAGTGTTACCAGTATTACCAGTGTCACCAGTGTCACCAGTGTTACCAGTATCACCAGTGTTACCAGTATTACCAGTATTACCAGTGCTACCAGTATTACCAGTGTTACCAGTATTACCAGTGTCACCAGTATTACCAGTATTACCAGTATTACCAGTGTTACCAGTATTACCAATATTACCAGTGTTACCAGTATTACCAGTGTCACCAGTGTTACCAGTATTACCAGTATTACCAGTATTACCAGTGTTACCAGTATTACCAGTATTACCAGTGTTACCAGTATTACCAGTGTCACCAGTGTTTACCAGTATTACCAGTGTTTACCAGTATTACCACTGTTACCACTGTTACCAGTGTTACCAGTATTACCAGTATTACCAGTATTACCAGTGTTACCAGTGTCACCAGTGTTACCAGTGTTTACCAGTATTACCAGTGTTACCAGTATTACCAGTATTACCAGTGTTACCAGTGTTACCAGTGTTACCAGTGTTACCAGTATTACCAGTGTTGCCAGTATTACCACTGTTACCAGTGTTACCAGTGTTACCAGTGTTTACCAGTATTACCACTGTTACCAGTATTACCAGTGTTACCAGTATTACCAGTATTACCAGTGTTACCAGTATTACCAGTGTTACCAGTATTACCAGTATTACCAGTGTTACCAGTGTCACCAGTGTTACCAGTATTACCAGTATTACCAGTGTTACCAGTATTACCAGTGTTACCAGTGTTTACCAGTATTACCAGTATTACCAGTGTTTACCAGTATTACCAGTATTACCAGTGTTTACCAGTATTACCAGTGTTACCAGTATTACCAGTATTACCAGTGTTTACCAGTATTACCAGTATTACCAGTGTTTACCAGTATTACCAGTGTTACCTGTGTTACCAGTTTTACCAGTATTACCAGTATTACCAGTATTACCAGTGTTAGCAGTATTACCAGTATTACCAGTGTTTACCAGTATTACCAGTATTACCAGTGTTTACCAGTGTTACCAGTATTACCAGTATTACCAGTGTTACCAGTATTACCAGTATTACCAGTGTTTACCAGTATTACCAGTATTACCAGTGTTTACCAGTATTACCAGTGTTACCAGTATTACCAGTGTTACCAGTGTTACCAGTATTACCAGTGTTTACCAGTATTACCAGTGTTACCAGTGTCACCAGTTTTACCAGTGTTTCCAGTGTTTACCAGTATTACCAGTATTACCAGTGTTTACCAGTATTACCAGTGTTACCAGTGTTACCAGTGTTACCAGTATTACCAGTGTTTACCAGTGTTACCAGTGTTACCAGTTTTACCAGTGTTTCCCAAAGCTTCTTATTCATTCCCCCTGAGCTCAAACCAGTTACACCTGGGCATATTGGAACCTCAAGGGGGCTGGGGGAGGTGGTTGTTTTCTCCTGGTTGCTGCGACAACGTGGTCCTGATGCGGTCTCTTGGCAACGGATGAAAATAAGCGTCCAACCCTCTGTCGGAGGAGGAGTGGTCTCCTGATTGGGACGCTGTGATTGGGTGAAACCCTCCTAGTTCCTTTTCGTACAGGGAGTAGAGACAGACACAGTGAAGTACTGTGACACACTTGTTCATCACAAACACTTTGGGGAATAGGAGAGTACAAACCCCTAAAAACAAGTCATTTGACTTGATGACAAGGGTCGGTCATGCAGTCTGGATGCAGAAGAAGTCATGGTCTCTGATAATAATAGAGCATTGGAATTCCACTTACAACAAACTTGTCAACATACGTTTTAACATTCTGCTTTAAAAGAACAAACATGTTGTTATATGGGTCCCTCCTTGCCCTTTTGTGAACAGAGAGGAGAGCTGTGTGAATGAGTGTGTGAGTGAGAGAGAGAGAGAGAGAGAGAGAGAGAGAGAGAGAGAGAGAGCTCAGTCACTTGGCACATGACAGGACAGGTAAGTAGAGAGAAGCTGGGCTAAGCCACTCACTCTGGAGCTATTAGGCCCATTTCAGAGAGAGACGAAATCATGTACATAAAACTTCATTTTAGTCACGGCTACAGCCACAGCACGCACACAGACAGCCATGTTAGAACTCGACTTCCTCTCTGATCTGTCGCTGTTACAAACCTAGTCAAACGGTGTTGTGGTAATTCTATATATAAAAAGAAAAATGCAGACAATCTTAGGAGTGTCACAGCTGACAATAAAAAAAAAATATTACAGTTAAGTTTAGTAAAGAGAGGGAAGTATATCTGATTCAAGTTAACACCGTATATTTTATTGCAATAATAATAAAGAATTATGTGAAATCTGAAAACGCTTAATCCATTAAGAGTGTTTTCGCTGTGGTCCATCTGTTGGTGTCGGTGTTGGCTGTTGCTCGCTTTCAGAAGAGAAGGGACTTTTCTATGATCAATTTAAAATACACTTTCTTTCATTGCAGTCTCAGAAGCTGATGTAAATGCAATTATTTTTGTCACTGAGCCCAATATCTGTAACTCTCTCAACACTTCACATCCAGAAACAAAAAACAAAAACACCAAGGTTAGCTAAAATGGCTGAGCTTGATAAAAAAAAAGCAGAGTAGAGAAAATGGTGCTTTTATACAGTCCAGAGCTAAAACCTGAGAGAGAGAGAGAAAGAGAGAGAGATGGAGGGATTTACTTAGTCATGGTGGGCAAACAGTGCCCAGATGGTCTGGCGAGGCACTATCTAATTACTTGTAGCATGGTTTCCCCAGCTGTGTCAGCAAGTCAGACACTGTTGCTGTCTTCTGGAAGAGTACTGCCACCATCTGGACACAGAGTTTTAATACAGGCAATAATACATACTTGTGGTCAATAGACTGAAATGACTTGGGGCAGATTTTTTATTTAACTAGGCAAGTCAGTTAAGAACAAATTCTTATTTACAATGACGGCCAAACCTGGACGACACTGGGCCAATTGTGCACCACCCTATGGGACTCCCAATCACAGCCGGATGTGATACGACCTGGATTCAAACCAGGGACTGTAGTGACACCTCTTGCACTGCAATGCAGTGTCTTAGACCGCTGCGCCACTCGGGAGTGATCCTAAAGACAGTTGTCTGACGGTTGAGCTGGGTTTACATTTATGCAAAGCAATTATTTTATGTATTTTATGTAATAGATAAATGCTCTGAAAATCTGTAATTAGTTGCTGTTCTATTCAGATGTTTGTCAATTTAGTGCTAGAACTTTTCAGCCTTCCAAACACCTATTGTGACACAAAAGTTATTTTGGGGGGGGTTTGTGACATCACTTTGTGATGACGCTGCAACTCTGAGTGAATAGACACTACGGCCACTGCAAACCCCCTTTTTGCGGCCACTAGGTGCACCTCTCAGGTGTGGTTTGCTCTGAGAAATTTACAGAGGCAGACGATGGCATCTCCTGATATCCAACGTTGTCATACTGAATGTGAAACTAGCTCCATCGTTTGACTTTTAGTCCAACTTTCTATAGAGTGGTGCATTATGGTGAGGGAGTGAGTCTGGATGGGAATCAATATTAGAAGTGAGATATGAAAATGGTTTACAAGTGCCTGCTTCTCTCCTTGTTCATCTTCTTCTTGGCATTTCAAAGCAATATCCTCATGGACTGGAATAATGAAAAAGTTGCCTTGGAGTTTCTTAGCATGTTCTGTAACGTCAGTTCACTGAAGATAGAACTCAGAACAGACATAAGTGAAGACTTGATTCATGACAAATGGATGGAGTCCATCTGGAACATTCTCAGAATACACAAAGTTGAAGCACTGAGGACAGATGATGAAAGTATAGTCTGTTACATTATGATGTGTATCAAGGTGGCCTTGTTGTCTAGAAGTCCTGCCATCCCAGACCATCCAGATATCCGACACAGAACAACCTCCTGGACAAACACCAACCAGTCCAGAGGCTTTTTTCTGTCTCCTATGGGATCACGTGGACTCTTCGTCTTGTTGGTCATCATCATTCCAGCTTGCATTTGGAAGGTAAAATTGAGCATAATACAATTGGTATAATTTGCTTTAACTTCTATTTTTCTTGATTTGAATCAATGAGATCCTTTGTGTTAAAGTCCTTCAAAGCTTATTCATTATCAGGCCATTCTCTTGTTTCTCTTATAAGATCTACCCGAGGTGGAGGAGTACAGAAACAGACCCAGAAGCAAGACATCAGGGCAAAGAGACTCCACCTACACCTCCACCTGAACAACTGGTCGTATCCCAGTCTGACCTGGAAGGGATGCTGGCGATGCTGCAGAGCATTCAAGGTCACCTCGATCGCCTGGAGAAAAGGTGTCGGAGTATCAGGAGGCCACGGACGAGAGAGAAGAAGAGGAGGGTGATCCGGCTCATGAGTCAAACTGAGTCCAACTCCTCTTCGCCCTCTTCGTGAACATCACATGGGAAAGACACACTGCAAGATCAAGTGGTAGCAGGCAGTGTTGTGGAGAGGGGAAAAAGCCTGCACAGAATGTGGATAAAAACATCTGACTCTATAACTTATTTCAATTTTAATGGCAATAGATGACCGTTCAAAGTAAATAGCTGATAATGTACTAGGGATATGAGAGAACTCAGTTACCCATAAACATAGAATGAGGAAGTAGAGTTCTTGGTTTTGGATTTCTCCCCGAACAAGATTTGCGCCTCATTTTGGAACTTTGAGGGTTTATGACATATCCCCTCTAGTAATTTAATAGGATCTCTATGCCCATAAACCACAATCATGACTAGAATGGATCCAGCTTTTGTCAAATTAACGTCAATAGTTGCACTTTAGCTAACCCTAACCATTTTCCTAACCTTAGCCTAATTCTCCTAACCTGCAATGTTAATTATCCTAACCTGCTGGGTAAGTTCTCCTAACCTATGTTAATTATCCTAACCTGCTGCGTAAGTTCTATCTGCTACAGAAAGTAAAATCTGACGTTTAATTTGACTAAAGCTGGATCTCTTCTAGCCATCACCATAAACCACATTATAAACTGGGTGGTTCAAGCCCTGAATGCTGATTGGCTGACAGCCGTGGTACATCAGACCGAATACCACAAATATGACAAAACATGTATTTTTACTGCACTAATTTAGTTGGTAACCAGTTTATAATAAGCACTAAGGCACTTTGGGGGTTTGTGGTATATGGCCAATATACCAAGTCTAAGGCTCGTTGCGTTGCGTTGTGCTAAGAACTGCCCTTAGCTGTAGTATATTGGCCATTTACCACACCCCCTCCGGCCTATTGCTTAATAAGTAGACACACTGGAAGCTCATGTAGTTTATTTTGGTTGAGGGAATAGAAAAGCTTCTCGGTAGCTACTGACAAAGAAGAACATCAAGACGAAGCAGCTGCTTTGCAAGTGGGACACATTGTTGCCACTACATCCCGAGGGGTTCGTGCTGATTGTACGGAGATTGTGACAGCCAGGTTAAAATGGCATCGCTTGACAGGGCAAGAACAAGATGTAATGTCAGGAGAAGTGCAGTATTATCATAAGGAGATTTATACTTGGAATACAGAGGAGGGAAAAAGAGAGGCAGAGGAGGTCTAAGAATCCATTTGTGGTTTCAGGGTGGGTGAAAACAGAGTTGGGTGCTGTGGAATGGGTGACGTAACCAGAAGTGGTCTTGTGATAATTGTTTGTGTTTCTACTCGTCAGAGGGAATAGGTGTTCCGCGTTAAAAGAATGGGGACAAGAGAGGTGAATTGTTTTGCTTTCAAGGAAAGGGAGCCATTGAGAGGAGTAATTACTGGTAAATGTGAAAGTTTACCAACTGAAAGGGAAGATTCCCGGTGATTGTGATGCTCATCATTTGGTGCGACACAGACAGGGTGGCGTGAGTGGTGAAACAGAAGAGTCATTGTCTGTCCTTTTAAGTTTTGATGTTGAGTCTTTGCCCGACAAAGTGATGTTAGGATATATAAGTTATCCCATATGAGCTTTTGTGCCAAATACATTACGTTGTTACAGGTGTTAAGCTTTTGGGCATGTGGCAGCAGTGTGTAGGAGGGAGGTTCCTAGGTGTGAGAAGTGTGCAGAAGGGCATGAGACAAAGGAATGTGTAGCATTGGGGAAAGTAGTGGTAAGTGTTAATTGTAGGGGTGCCCATGGGGCTGGGGATCAGAAATGTCCCATGCGAGAGATGCAGGTTGAGGTTCCCAGCGTTAGAGTAGTGCAGAAGTTGTCATATGTTGAGGCAGTGAAGAAAGTAGAGGAAGATGGATCAAGGGGGAGGGATTCTGAGAGGAGTGGTGTGAGTAGTAGATCTGTACCAGTACAGAGGGATAAACCAACAAGTGATATATGTTTCAGAAAGATTGGATTTTTAGCATTTATAACAATGGTTATCCACTGTACTGCAGAGATGGAACGTAAGTCAATAAAAAAAATTGAGGTGGTGGTGGCAGCTGCAGAGAGGTATTTGGGTGTGCGAGACTTGACCTCAGAAGAGTTACAGGGTGTGTTATGTGGTGATGTCCCATCCTTTCAGGCCTGAGGTAGGACTAAATAGATTTAAATAGTGGAGTAGGGTGGTGGGTTTTTAGTGAGTGTAGGGTTAGATGGTAGGGTATTTTTTATTTTTTTCAAGCAATGTATAAGGGTGTTATACTCCAGTCTAGTAGGTGGCTATTGCAACATTTATTGGATGCCAACCGCCGTTAGACCTCATCGACGAAGAAGAACGTGTAGCAAAGATTTTTTATAACTAATCCAAGATCACTGCTTGTTGTTTCCGATAGAAACAATTGACTCATAATGGGCAGAACAAGCAAGGAGGTGGGCAGTCTAGCACAACCTATCAAAATCCTCTTGGCACGTTCTAGAAAATATTTGCATTTTTCAGTTAGTCAACGCCTACTCTGTGAAGTGCATGTGTGCACTACCTAAATTCACCTTTGCACTCCTAAACAACGCGATGTTTTAAAACTTTGGCAAAGTCTACAAAACGTAGTCCACTCTGTTCATAAAATATTATAGTTTTAAATACATAAAACTGTATTGAGATCAAATTATTCATCGATGAGAAAATGTGCATAATGTCGGTCACAATCCATCTAGTTCAATCTTCTCCCACTGCCAGCCATATTTGCTTGTGATTGGAAACGCCAAGCAGATGCTTCACATTTATACATCCGGTGAAATATCAGTGTCATTATTCTATCTGCGCATGGTGTTTCTTCTCGGATGTGACGTGTGAGGGTTGACTGTCAACATGTAAGATGGCGGCCCACCACAGACAGAATGCCGCTGGGCGAAGGAAAGTACAGGTCAATTGATATTTCTGTTATACAACTCTGTATACATGAAAATGCACACTATTCCAAATAGTGTGACAATGTGCACCACTAATCTTGGAAAGACGATGCAAATTGCAATCCAAGAATGCGTATCTCGTTACTGTTGACTCATCTCAAGCTAGCTAACGTACATGCTAGTTAGCTAGCATGCTAAACACACGATTTGAAGCGATTTGCTCGAACAAAGTAACTTAATGAACCTGAGTTGTGCGACAATTGTATTTAATCATTGTTGCATGTCTTAGGGTATGTGTAAATTGTCATTAAATTGATAATTGCGATTCTAACATGTTAGCTGGCTCCCAAGTGGCGCAGTGGTCTAAGGCACTGCATCTCAGCTAGAGGCGTCACTACAGACATTCTGGTTCGAATCCAGACTGAATCACAACCGGCCGTGATTGGGAGTCCCATAGGGCGGCGCACAATTGGCCCGGCGTCGTCTGAGTTTGGCCGGTGTAGGCCGTGATTGTAAATACAAATTTGTTCTTAACTGACTAACCCTAACCCTAGCTAAATAAAGATTTTAAAAAGCTGTGCCAGCTAGCTAACGTTAGCTAGGATCTTGAAACGTTAGCCTGTAGCTTACAAGCTAGCTAGCTAAAGATGCGGACTGATCCTCGATGAACTAGCTAGATAAGTTGATAAGTGAATGTCATGGAGCCTCAGCTCCTCAGCTTATATAGATTTTTCTATTGTGTTGTTGGCTGTACGTTTGTTTGTGTAACTGTGTTGTTTGTGTCGCACTGCCATGCTTTATCTTGGCCAGGTCGCAGTTATAAATGAGAAACTTGTTCTCAACTGGCCTACCTGGTTAAATAAAGGTAAAATAAAAACTTTGGGCCAAAGCGTTAGTCACGCATGCGCCAATGCTATAGCAGGGGTCTGTTCAGGCTATTATTGACCATCCCCCTCCAACTTTATTTGCAGGTATCTTATGTGATAAGAGACGAGGTGGAAAAGTACAATCGCAATGGGGTGAATGCTCTTCAGCTGGACCCTACACTGAACCGGCTCTTCACGGCCGGAAGAGACTCTATCATCAGGATATGGAGTGTCAACCAGCACAAGGTACTGTATTGTGTCCCAGTCACCCTTTGATAAATACGAATATTAGCATATCCCTATCCTAACCCTTTGTGAGCTGGTTTCCTGTATAATCTCCATTGAATGTGTTTTAAGACCACGATTAGGCTTAATCTGTGTTTGGGAAACCACCCCTGTCACCACTTATGTTAAGTGAATGTTATTTTACCATTGCAGGACCCTTACATCGCTTCCATGGAGCACCATACAGACTGGGTCAATGACATCGTCCTCTGTTGCAATGGAAAGACATGTGAGTATTGTTATGTTCCCCAGCAAGAAACCACAAATTGTCCCTCAAACAGAAGGGAGAACTAACAGACTAACAACCAAATCAGGTGGGGTTCTAAGTAAGTAGGTAGCCTTGCATGAGTGAGCCAGAACGGCTCATAGGAGCAGGAGCCTATCTCCTGTTTCTGTAGAGTGAAGTAGCTTAATGTACAAGTACACCCCCTGAACAGGACGCTAGTCTTTCGCAGGGCCTTACCCCCTATCTATCTCCTTAAAGCTGAGTGCCAAGCAGAGACACATCAAATCAAACTTTATTTGTCACATGCACCGAATACAACAAGTGTAGACTTTACTATGAAATGCTTACTTACTTAACCAACAGTGCAGTTCAAGATGAGTTAAGAAAATATTTACCAAGTAGACTAAAGTAAATAACAATAACGAGGCTATATACAGGTGGTACTGAGTCAGTGTGCGGGGGTACAGGTTAGTTGAGGTCATATGTAGGTAGGGGTAAAGTGACTATGCATAGATAATAAACAGAGTAGCAGCAGTGTACAAAAGGGAGGGGGGGGTCAATGTAAATTGTCCGGTGGCGATTTTATTAATTGTTCAGCAGTCTAATGGCTTGGGGGTAGAAGCTGTTGAGGAGCCTTTTGGTCCTAGACTTCGTCCCATTTTTACAGTCTTTGGTATGCCTCAGCCAGGGATTGAACTCAGAACCTTCCGATTTCAGGGTGGACACTAACCACAAGGCCACTGACTTGGTCAGGGTTCTAAAAGACACTCATGGTGTCCGCTGAAAGTTGTCTAGCAACAACAACTGGGACCTAAGACACCCATCATGAGCCCACTAAATTAGCCAAAGAGGCAAATAAAATAAAAATCTACCCCAAACTTAAAGACAGGAAGAAAACCAAAAGGTGGAGCAAAATGAAACCAGTTAAGATCAGATAAAATATAGTTTAATGATAAATAAATAAATCAAATATGGAGCACCAACCAAAGGTGCTAACTCTTTATATCTCTCAAGAGCACCAGGACATAGGTCAGCCACTCTTAAATATCACCTGTGCCAGCACAGGTGTAACACATACGGACTAACGAGGTGGAACCAATCGGTGCGCCCCACGTGCTAACGTCCAACCTTAAAATATAAATAGAAAAACCCAAAGCCTGTAACAGTATTGAACACCGCATAGCTTGTAGCAACATCCCAAACGACGACAGTCATTCCATCATTATCCGTAGCCTAATGTAGTAGAAACATTCTGATTTTATTATTCACTTTTTCAAATTCTTTCTTTCCAGTGATATCTGCTTCCTCAGACACGACAGTGAAAGTGTGGAACGCACAGAAAGGATTCTGCATGTCAACGTTACGAACTCACAAGGTGGTGCTTCTTCTTCTTCTACACTCAATATTTGGGCTTTGTGGTTCAGAAATATGTCCATTTACAGAATATTGTTCTGCTGTGGATATTGTGTGTATATTATCTGTGCATATTTTTAAACAGTATAATAGAGCTTTCCTATTTGAAAAACGAAGGAAAATGTGATTTTGTATTTCCCCCTGGCAGGACTGTGTGAAGACCAAAAAGTGATTTTGTATTTCCCCCTGGCAGGACTATGTGAAGACCACAAAGTGATGTTGTATTTTGTATTTCCCCCTGGCAGGACTATGTGAAGACCACAAAGTGATGTTGATTTCCCCCTGGCAGGACTATGTGAAGGCCTCAAAGTGATGTTGTATTTCCCCCTGGCAGGACTGTGTGAAGGCCACAAAGTTATGTTGATTTCCCCCTGGCAGGACTATGTGAAGGCCTCAAAGTGATGTTGATTTCCCCCTGGCAGGACTATGTGAAGGCCTCAAAGTGATGTTGATTTCCCCCTGGCAGGACTATGTGAAGGCCTCAAAGTGATGTTGATTTCCCCCTGGCAGGACTATGTGAAGGCCTCAAAGTGATGTTGATTTCCCCCTGGCAGGACTATGTGAAGGCCACAAAGTGATGTTGTATTTTGTATTTCCCCCTGGCAGGACTATGTGAAGGACACAAAGTGATGTTGTATTTTGTATTTTCCCCTGGCAGGACTATGTGAAGACCACAAAGTGATGTTGTATTTTCCCCTGGCAGGACTATGTGAAGACCACAAAGTGATGTTGTATTTTGTATTTTCCCCTGGCAGGACTATGTGAAGGCCACAAAGTGATGTTGATTTCCCCCTGGCAGGACTATGTGAAGACCACAAAGTGATGTTGATTTCCCCCTGGCAGGACTATGTGAAGACCACAAAGTGATGTTGATTTTCCCCTGGCAGGACTATGTGAAGGCCACAAAGTGATGTTGTATTTTGTATTTCCCCCTGGCAGGACTATGTGAAGGACACAAAGTGATGTTGTATTTTGTATTTCCCCCTGGCAGGACTATGTGAAGACCACAAAGTGATTTTGTATTTTCCCCTGGCAGGACTATGTGAAGGCATTGGCATATGCTAAAGACAAGGAGCTGGTGGCGTCAGCAGGGTTAGACAGACAGATCTTCCTGTGGGATGTCAACACACTAACAGCACTGACTGCCTCCAACAACACTGTCACCAGTAAATGTCATTTTATTGATTTCTACAATATTTAGAAGTTGAGTCCCATTGAGTTTAGAAACATCTCCACAGGCTGGTTTCGTAGACACAGATGAAGCCTAGTCCAGGACTAAATAGCATTCTCAATGAAGATTCGCCATTGAAAGACGTTTTGGTCCAGGACTAGACTTAATTTGTGTCTGGAGAACAGGTATTTGTTGAGGCAGAAATCAATCTTTCATACCGCAAAGCCTATTATTTTCCGATGCAGTACGTGCCCTTAAAATAATGTTTTTACAAACATAAACCTGTGCGCTGACTGTTGGAATCTAACCGTTGTGTGTGTGTGTGACAGCGTCATCCCTCAGTGGGAACAAAGACTCCATCTACAGCTTGGCTATGAACCAGATGGGGACAGTCATCGTATCTGGCTCCACTGAAAAGGTTGGAGGGCAACATTTTAGTCACCTTTTCTTCTTGCCAGGTTAAAGTTCATGTTTTATTTAAATTAAAACAATTCAATTTTATGTCTACAGTTTTGACGGCAGTTGTTGGTTGCCTTTTTGAAAGGTCACCTTTATTTACCAAGCACAAGTTCTATTGCATGTTTGTAGACAGTTGTCTCTTCAATCTGTTGACGTTTCATCAGGTCCTGAGAGTATGGGACCCTAGGACGTGTGCTAAGCTGATGAAGCTGAAAGGCCACTCCGACAACGTCAAGTCGCTGTTGCTGAACAGGGACGGCACACAGGTAAAGTATATCTTAAAACAGCACAGATAATACATTTTTAGAAAATGGTTCTTTAAAAAAAAAATGAAGTGAAATGTAAGAGGTTCTACCAGAACCAGAATAATGAATATTTTCTTTTTCCGTCTCAACATTTTTTGCTACATTGTATCTGATCCTCTATTACATGGACCCTTTCTGTTTGGTTGTCCATCAGTCTAACTCTCCTCTCTCTGTGGTTCCCAGTGTCTGTCAGGCAGCTCAGATGGAACCATCAGGTTGTGGTCTCTGGGGCAGCAGAGGTGTATCGCTACGTATCGGGTCCACGACGAGGGAGTGTGGGCCCTGCAGGTGAACGACGCCTTCACACACATCTACTCTGGAGGCAGAGACAAGAAGATCTTCTGCACCGATCTGAGGAACCCTGATATCAGAGTACTCATCTGTGAGGAGAAGGCCCCTGTACTGAAGGTAAGGGCATGGGACTCTTTGTTGTTAATAATATATGCCATTTAGCAGATGCTTTAATTAATCCAAAGTGATTTACAGTCGTGCGTACATTTCTACGTACGGGTGGTCCCGGGAATCAAACCCAGTATCCTGGTGTTGCAAGCACCACGCTCTACCAGCTGAGCTACAGAGGTGTGTGTGTGGTGTGTGTGTGGTGTGTGTGTGGTGTGTGTGTGGTGTGTGTGTGGTGTGTGTGTGTGTGTGTGTGTGTGTGTGTGTTTTTTTTAACCTGGGTCTGACAGGGGCTATCCCTCTCCTCCTCAGATGGAACTGGACAGGACAGCTGACCCTCCTCCTGTTATCTGGGTCTCTACCACCAAGTCATCTGTTAACAAATGGGTAAACAATAAGTATGCCATGTCTTTCGATGCCCTCAGAGATCATTCTAGGGCTTTCTATGTGTCAATTCAGTTAGTGTCAATTCTTTTATCTAAAAAAAAAAAAAAAGAAGATTTCTTAATTAATTTCTGTTGCAGTGTTTAAAGGGAATCCACAACTTCCGGGCGTCTGGGGATTATGACAATGACATCATCACTCCCATGACCCCACTGTGTACAACGCCTGAACAGGTCATCAAAGGTACGGCTTCGTTAGTGGGTGTGGAGTGATCTAACTGGATGTAGTTTTCACATGAATCTTAGTGCAAGCTGTTTGATGTCTTCACTTAAATAGATTCTCATAGTTAAAAAACAATCTCTTACTGAATGCAGTGGTTGTGAGGAGAGGCAGAAGTGACCCTAGTTTCTAACCATAAACTAGGCTTGGGCGATATATCGTTTATAGTGTATATCAGGGTATTTTGAAGTACCGACAGTATGATTTTCAATACACCAAAAAAGAAGTGTGTGTGTGTATAAGTTTACATACACCTTAGCCAAATACATTTAAACTCAGTTTTTCACAGTTCCTGACATTTAATCCTAGTAAAAATTCCCTGTCTTAGGTCAGTTAGGATCACCACTTTATTTTAAGAATGTGAAATGTCAGAATAATCGTAGAGAGATTTATTTCAGCTTTTATTTCTTTCATCACATTCCCAGTGGGTCAGAAGTTTACATACACTCAATTAGTATTTGGTAGCATTGCCTTTTTAAATTGTTTAACTTGGGTCAAACGTTTCGGGTAGCCTTCCACAAGCTTCCCACAATAAGTTGGGTGAATTTTGGCCTATTCCTCCTGACAGAGCTGGGGTAACTGAATCAGGTTTGTAGGCCTCCTTGCTCGCACACGCTTTTTCAGTTCTGGCTACAAATTGCCTATAGGATTGAGGTCGTTTTGAAATTCTAGGCAGAGTTTAGGCAGAGTTTCAAAGAAAAAGCCATATCTCAGACTGGCCATTAAAAATGAAAGCTTAAGATGGGCGAAAGAACACAGACACTGGACAGAGAAACTCTGCCTAGAAGGCCAGCATCTCGGAGTCGCCTCTTCACTGTTAACGTTGAGACTGGTGTCCAAAAAGACCAATCTTTATAGTTTTGCGGGGTATTATTTAATGAAGCTGGCAGTTGAGGACTTGTGAGTTGTCTGTTTCTCAAACTAGACACTCTTAATGTACTTGTCCTCTTGCTCAGTTGTATTACAAAACATTTATTTTTACTGCTCTAATTACTTTGGTAACCAGCTAACAGCAATAAGGCGCCTTGGGGATTTGATGTATGGACAATATACCATGGCTAAGGGCTGTGTCCAGGCACTCCGCGTTGCGTCATACATAAAAACAGCCCTTGGCCGCGGTATATTGGCCATATAACACCCCTCTTCGTGGTTTTATTGCTTAAATATATCACACACACACACACAGTGCAGTGACTCCTTGACACTTTACAAAAATAATTTACGGTAAAGCCTTATTCTAAAATGTATTAAATTATTATTTTTCCTTCATCAATCTAAAGGCCATACCCCATAATGACAAAGCAAAATGTATTATATTTGCAAAAAAAATTGGGCAAATATATTAAAAATAAACAAATACCTTATTTACGTAAGTATTCAGACCCTTTGCTATGAGACTAGAAATTGAGCTCAGGTGCATCCTGTCTCCATTGTTCATCCTTGAGATGTTTCTAGAACTTATTTGGAGTCCATCTGTGGTAAATTCAATTGATTGGACATTATTTGGAAAGGCACACACCTGTCTATGTAAGGTCCCACAGTTGACAGTGCATGTCAGAGCAAAAACCAAGCCATGACGTCAAAGGAATTGTCCGTAGGGCTCAGAGACAGGATTGTGTCGAGGCACAGATCCGTCTGGGGAAGGGTAACAAAACATTTCTGCAGCATTGAGGGCCCCAAGAACGCAGTAGCCTCCATCATTCTTAAATGAAAGAAGTTTGGAACCACCAAGACTCTTCCTAGAGCTGGCCGCCCAGCCAAACTGAGCAATCAGGGGAGAATGGCCTTGGTCAGGGAGGTGACCAAGAACCCGATGGTCACTCTGACAGACCTCCAGAGTTCCTCTGTGGAGATGGTTGTCCTTCTGGCAGGTTCTCCCATCTCTGCAGCACTACACCAATTAGGCCTTTTATGTTTGAGTGGCCCGATGGAAACCACTCATCAGTAAAAATCACATGACAGCCCACTTGGAGTTTGCCAAAATGCACCTAAAGACTCTCAGACCATGAGAAATAAGAATCTCTGGTTTAATGAAACCAAGATTGAACTGTTTGGCCTGAATGCCAAGCATCACGTTGGGTGGTGGTGGCAGCATCATGCTGTGGGGATATTTTTCAGAGGCAGGGACTGGGAGACTTGTCAGAGTACAGAGATATCCTTGATGAAAACCTGCTCCAGAGCGCTCAGGACCTCAGACTGGGGTGACCGTTCACCTTCCAACAGGACAACGACCCTAAGCACACTGCCAAGACAATACAGGTTTGGCTTCGGGACAAGTCTCTGAATGTCCTTGAGTGGCCCAGCCAGAGCCTGGACTTGAACCCAACTGAACATCTCTGGAGAGACCTGAAAATAGCTGTGCAGTGACGCTCCCCATCCAACCTGACAGAGCTTGAGAGGATCTGTAGAGAATGTGGTGGCATATTTCTGCTTTACC
This sequence comes from Salvelinus fontinalis, assembly GCF_029448725.1. NCBI lineage: Eukaryota > Metazoa > Chordata > Actinopteri > Salmoniformes > Salmonidae > Salvelinus > Salvelinus fontinalis. The sequence goes on from NC_074681.1 coordinate 1,629,223, forward strand.
AAATGAGGAGAGTTACAAACTACACACCAGTCAGAGTTGTACTTAAACTACATCTTTAATAATAAAAGCTTTGCAATAGCATTTGACTTTCAACAATTCACTATTTCTAATGAACCGTTGAGAAGTACCAACAGAAAAGTACAAAGATCTTTTATAGCCAAGATACACCCCTCTCAACTTACACTGACGAACCACAGATCTTAGGAACAGTTCACAAAGGTTAAGATTTGTATGAAAGATATCTATAAAACATAGCAGACAGTTACTGCTGTGTCAACAGTTCTCATTGTAAAGACCAGTGTCTGGCCCCCTCACTCCAAAAGGGAACCGTCTCTCCCTGGTACGGCATAGAACAGAACCATTAGCTCATGTTATCTGGAATGCTCTTTAGGCTTTATCACCCCAAAGACATCGTAAATCTCCTCAGTCAGCGCTATCTCATAGAGGCCCATCCACAGTGGAACACACACACACAATACTCTATTCTATCGAATGTAACAACTATTATAATGTAATACAAGCATTATAACATAAAATTACAAGCATTATAACATAATCTTGCAATTTTCCACGACAAGAACAATGTGAGAAACACCAAATGCAGGTGTGCCAAGCTTGTAGCGTCATACCCAAGAAAACTCGAGGCTGTAATCACTGCCAAAGGTGCTTCAACAAAGGACTGAGTAAAGGGTCTGAATACTTATGTAAATGTGATTTTTATTATTTTATTTAAAATTTGCAAAAATTTCTACAAACCTGTTTTTGCTTTGTCATTGTGTGTAGATTGATGGGGGGGGGGGGACGATTTAATCTGTTTTAGAATAAGGCTGTAACCTGTTGGATTCTAAACTTTGAACATTGAGATATTAAAAGACATAATAGATCAGACGCATAGTATATAAAGGAGTGAGATCTGGAGAAAGACAGAGTGGCTGTGGAATGTGCTGGGTGGACGGGAGGAGATCAAAGGATCGCTATAGGGGAGGCAGATGGACATCTGTGGATTAGGCGAAGGAGGGGTTGAGGTCAGATCCCCTGAAGGGAGTAATAAGGGTTTACTATCCTGTTACCCTCTTCCTGTGGAACCATAAGATGTAAGGATTGGAGAGGAGTGTCCAAAGTAGGGAGACACAGTGGGGAGAACAAGTATTTGATATACTGCCGATTTTGCAGGTTTTCCTACTTACAAAGCATGTAGAGGTCTGTACTTTTTATCATAGGTACACTTCAACTGTGAGAGACGGAATCTAAAACAAAAATCCAGACAATCACATTGTATGATTTTTAAGTAATTTAATTTGCATTTTATTGCATGACACAAGTATTTGATACATCAGAAAAGCAGTACTTAATATTTGGTACAGAAACCTTTGTTTGCAATTACAGAGATCATATGTTTCCTGTAGTTCTTGACCAGGTTTGCACACACTGCAGCAGGGATTTTGGCCCACTCCTCCATACAGACCTTCTTCAGGTTTCTGGGCTGTCGCTGGGCAATACGGACTTTAAGCTCCCTCCAAAGATTTTCTATTGGGTTCAGGTCTGGAGACTGGCTAGGCCACTCCAGGACCTTGAGATCCCATCCATCCTCCCCTCAATACGGTGCAGTCGTCCTGTCCCCTTTGCAGAAAAGCATCCCCAAAGAATGATGTTTCCACCTCCATGCTTCACGGTTGGGATGGTGTTCTTGGGGTTGTACTCATCCTTCTTCTTCCTCCAAACACGGCGAGTGGAGTTTAGACCAAAAAGCTCTATTTTTGTCTCATCAGACCACATGACCTTCTCCCATTCCTCCTCTGGATTATCCAGATGGTCATTGGCAAACTTCAGACGGGCCTGGACATGCGCTGGCTTGAGCAGGGGGACCTTGCGTGCGCTGCAGGATTTTAATCCATGACGGCGTAGTGTGTTACTAATGGTTTTCTTTGAGACTGTGGTCCCAGCTCTCTTCAGGTCATTGACCAGGTCCTGCCGTGTAGTTCTGGGCTGATCCCTCACCTTCCTCATGATCATTGATGCCCCACAAGGTGAGATCTTGCATGGAGCCCCAGACCGAGGGTGATTGACCGTCATCTTGAACTTCTTCCATTTTCTAATAATTGCGCTAACAGTTTTTGCCTTCTCGCCAAGCTGCTTGCCTATTGTCCTGTAGCCCATCCCAGCCTTGTGAAGGTCTACAATTTTATCCCTGATGTCCTTACACAGCCTTCTGGTCTTGGCCATTGTGGAGAGGTTGAAGTCTGTTTGATTGAGTGTGTGGACAGGTGTATTTTATACAGGTAATGAGTTCAAACGGGTGCAGTTAATACAGGTAATGAGTGGAGAACAGGAGGGCTTCTTAAAGAAAAACTAACAGGTCTGTGAGAGACGGAATTCTTACATGACTTATGTCATGCAACAAAATGCAAATTAATTACTTAAAAATCATACAAGGTGATTTTCTGGATTTTTGTTTTAGATTCCGTCTCTCACAGTTGAAGTTTACCTATGATAAAAATGACAGACCTCTACATGCTTTGTAAGTAGGAAAACCTGCAAAATCAACAGTGTATCAAATACTTGTTCTCCCCACTGTATATATATACCTGTGATGGTGAGAAATGTTTTGTTGTCTGAATAGAACTGTAACGACCATTTGGGAAGAATTAAACTTGGTTAAGCTTCTCTAGTGTCCGTGAGTTATTTACTCTGAAAAATAAAACCCGAACAAACCATGGATAATGTCAAGGGGTCTGAGTGCTTTCCAATGGCACTGTATTTAAAATAAAATAAAAACAATAGTGCCCCTTGTGTGCACATTTGGTTATATCGTGTATGGTACAGAAGTGGTATGAAAATCTTAATACCGCCCAAACCTAGTTTTGCGACTTGTATGGTCTTAGGAGTGATCAAACGATAACTACTGTACATATTTGCTGTTGTAGGAGGGGCCAGTATAATTCAGTGTCACATTCTGAATGACAAGAGGCACATCGTCACCAAAGACACCAACAACAATGTTGCATCCTGGGACGTGCTGAAAGCCTGTAAGGGTGAGGACTTGGGGAAAGTAGAGTTTGATGAAGAGATCAAGAAGAGATTCAAGCAAGTCTACGTCCCAAACTGGTTCTCTGTTGACCTCAAGACGGGGGTAGGTTTCTAGGTTTATAACTTAATAATACTATACTTATTCAGTGTTTGAAAAGGTGAAGCTAGATAAGATCGGTTGATGTTGTTTCTCTCTCTCTGTGTTTTGCTGGATAAGATGCTGACCATCACGCTGGATGAGAGTGACTGCTTCGCTGCCTGGGTGTCTGCTAAGGATGCTGGCTTCTCAAGCTCCGATGGATCGGACCCAAAGTGTACGATTTTTAGGTTTTCATTTTTAATATAACTTCTTCATGCTGCATTAATGTTTTTATTTTTTTAGCTTTGCAATGTTTGTGTGTGTATAGTGAACCTTGGTGGACTGCTACTTCAGGCCCTGCTAGAGTTCTGGCCCAGGACGCACATCAACCCCATGGATGAGGAGGAGAACGAGGTCAACCATGGTAAACGGGCCTTGTTGTTGTTGTCAAAGTGTTCACCTGAGATACGGCTGTAGACGGCTATAGTGTTAGACATCCCATGTCGCAGGGTTAGGCCCAGAAAAAATGTCCATAGACTCACTATTTCATCATGGTATAGGAGCAGTAAAAAAGATTATAGTAACCTTTGACCTTGTCCAACCCCAGCAGCAGTGAATGGGGAGCAGGAGACGCGGGTACAGAAGGGGAATGGGTACTTCCAGGTGCCTCCACACACTCCAGTCATCTTCGGAGAGGCAGGAGGGAGGACTCTGTTCCGGTACATATCTACATTTTACGAAACCCATAGCTAGCCTGCTAATATTGTTGGACTCGCTAAGTCTAGGGATCTTAGGCCTAGCTACATGGTCTGTAACCTGACTCATAATGTCTAGGGGTCTTAGGCCTAGCTACATGGTGTTGTGTCTGTGACCTATCATTACATGTGGACTGTTATTTTATCAAATCAATTCTCTGTGTAATTTAATTACGCGATTAAACTAATCATGTGACTTTAACTAGGAAGTCAGGGCACCATGGAATAATGTTGTTTATAGAGTGGCAATTTCCTGAATATAACTCTTCAGATATTTTCATATCTTATCGATTAGTCATTCTCATTAATGTATTATTATTACCTCATCAGTTCCATTACTGAACGTCACGAACCCTAGCCTAAATTATGAATCAGCGATATATACATTTCCTTAATTATTTATTTACTAACTAACTAAATAATCACACAGAATTACATAAACAAACAGTGGCTATTTGGGTTACTACATGATACAAAGTAAAAGGCCCTAGTGGACAAATCCGATATGACGACTTGGTAGACAAAGGAAAGGGGTGGGGACCGAGAGCAGGAAAGACTAAATGGATTCACTACACAGTTGATAATTATATTAATTGAAATGCTAATCTTTTGCACATGAACGGCCCCGTTCATTCGAGAATAATTGCAATGTATGTCTTTGTCTTCTCTGTTGGAATCGCCGGTCCGTCTGCTGGAGAGTCAGTTCATCAGAGAGTCTCTGGTTAACTTCCCCAGAAGTCACAATATACTTTGTGGTTATAGTTTTCTGGGGGTGTGGCCACTGACTAGTTTAGCTTTTTATGAAAATTCATATTCTCATTTAGAAGATTAACATCACATTACATCTTTTCACAAATAGTTTCATGTTTAATCACATAGGTTTCACGATATTTAGAGGTAAAGCTGACAGCTGGGAAATGTACACTTTAAGAGATACAGTTGTGTGATTCCTGTCCTCTCTGAGGTCACCAAGTGAAACACACTCGTCATGACTGTCCCTTAAGTGTCCACGGACCACTCCCACATTCTCAACAATAAAAATATTTGTATAATTTTTCAAACTTTTGATGACCACGGGTCTCTTGTGTTCCACAGTTTACATTACAATCTCGAACACTACAGAGCATAGAGGCAGCGTATTTTATGACCGGCCATAAAACAGTTGACTTCCCGCTCTCCCCCTCTACGAGAGAGACCCACTGTAAACTGATCCTTCAGATCGTCACAGGAGAGTCATGACATTCCCCCTCTACGAGAGAGAGCACGCTGTAGAGAGGACCCACTGTAAACTGATCCTTCAGATCGTCACAGGAGAGTCATGACATTCCCCCTCTACGAGAGAGACCCAGTGTAACCTGATCCTTCAGATCATCACAGGAGTGTCATGACAATGGTCACGCCTAGCTACATGGTCTGTAACCTGACTCATTATGTCTAGGGATCCTAGCCTAGTTACATGGTCCTTAAGCTGAATGAATGTGCGTATTTGTGAGAAATCAGTGTACGAGGACCGCGTTGGATGCAGGTGTGCCCAGGGAGACGACAACCTTACCTTAGGTCCAGGGCCAGCTCTGTCTTTACCCCTTTGGGTCGGTGAGCCCAAGTGGATTATCATGTGGTGACAGAAACAAATATATACAGAAAGGAAAACTACAGACAGGCATGTCTAAACTAAAGATTCCAAATGAAAAGCCTCACGACCGCCAAGCCGACCAGCAGCCTCGCGACCGCCACGCCGACCAGCAGCCTCGCGACCGCCACGCCGACCAGCAGCCTCGCGACCGCCACGCCGACCAGCAGCCTCGCGACCGCCACGCCGACCAGCAGCCTCGCGACCGCCACGCCGACCAGCAGCCTCGCGACCGCCACGCCGACCAGCAGCCTCGCGACCGCCACGCCGACCAGCAGCCTCGCGACCGCCACGCCGACCAGCAGCCTCGCGACCGCCACGCCGACCAGCAGCCTCGCGACCGCCACGCCGACCAGCAGCCTCGCGACCGCCACGCCGACCAGCAGCCTCGCGACCGCCACGCCGACCAGCAGCCTCGCGACCGCCACGCCGACCAGCAGCCTCGCGACCGCCACGCCGACCAGCAGCCTCGCGACCGCCACGCCGACCAGCAGCCTCGCGACCGCCACGCCGACCAGCAGCCTCGCGACCGCCACGCCGACCAGCAGCCTCGCGACCGCCACGCCGACCAGCAGCCTCGCGACCGCCACGCCGACCAGCAGCCTCGCGACCGCCACGCCGACCAGCAGCCTCGCGACCGCCACGCCGACCAGCAGCCTCGCGACCGCCACGCCGACCAGCAGCCTCGCGACCGCCACGCCGACCAGCAGCCTCGCGACCGCCACGCCGACCAGCAGCCTCGCGACCGCCACGCCGACCAGCAGCCTCGCGACCGCCACGCCGACCAGCAGCCTCGCGACCGCCACGCCGACCAGCAGCCTCGCGACCGCCACGCCGACCAGCAGCCTCGCGACCGCCACGCCGACCAGCAGCCTCGCGACCGCCACGCCGACCAGCAGCCTCGCGACCGCCACGCCGACCAGCAGCCTCGCGACCGCCACGCCGACCAGCAGCCTCGCGACCGCCACGCCGACCAGCAGCCTCGCGACCGCCACGCCGACCAGCAGCCTCGCGACCGCCACGCCGACCAGCAGCCTCGCGACCGCCACGCCGACCAGCAGCCTCGCGACCGCCACGCCGACCAGCAGCCTCGCGACCGCCACGCCGACCAGCAGCCTCGCGACCGCCACGCCGACCAGCAGCCTCGCGACCGCCACGCCGACCAGCAGCCTCACAGCTCTGCCAGCTGGGACACTGACTGACGATCACCTGATGTGCTTATCAACCAGGCTCAGCATCTGGACATGGTTGCTGCTGCCCCCTGGAGGAAGGGATCGAAAAAGTGTAACCTGGGTAGTGTGTTTGTCTATGACCTAACACTACTATTATATAAATACATTTGATTGAGGGATTATCGAGAGAATTTTGGGAGCAAAATACATTTTGTTGAGGCTATATCATGCATGGGATCATTAATGAATCTGAGAATGAATCACTACTTGTCTTGCATCACCAGTTAAGACACACAAAAAAACAGTCCTGTTTGCAGCATCGATTTACTTCCCTGTACTGTTCTTCTAGTTCTCCAAGCTGTTCTAATGTTGAGTCTCCTGTTTCAGACTGTTGTGTAGGGACTCGGGTGGGGAGACGGAGTCTATGTTACTGAATGAGACAGTCCCACAGTGGGTCATAGACATCACCGTGGACGTAAGTACCTTTTCAGTCTTCCTTTGCTTTTACTCTTCTTGCCTCAGACTTCACTGAATTGACATTTTGCCCTCTTTTTCTATGTCCTTCAGAAGAACATGCCGAAATTCAACAAGATCCCGTTCTACCTTCAACCCCACTCTTCTTCTGGAGCCAAGACACTGAAGAAGTAACATTTTGATTTAGATTTTCTGTTTCAGGTTTCTTCATGAGAAATCACTACATTCCACACTTCCAAGTCCCTTTATTAATATTCGGCTTTGATGTTCTTACATGAATAAATCCTACACACACGATTTGACCTCTGTATATAAATGCACCGTCGACGTTTCCCGTCGTAAATCAAGATCCTACTTCCCTTGACACACATCCTTTTATTCCACTGTGTGTGTGGTGTGTGTGTGTGGTGTGTGTGTGTGTGTGTGTGTGTGGTGTGTGTGTGTGTGGTGTGTGTGTGTGTGGTGTGTGTGTGTGTGGTGTGTGTGTGTGTGGGGTGTGGTGTGTGTGTGTGTGTGTGTGTGTGTGTGTGTGTGTGTGTGTGTGTAGGGACCGTCTGTCTGCCAGTGACATGCTCCAGGTGAGGAAGGTGATGGAGCACGTCCATGAGAAGATCATTAACCTGGACACGGAGTCCCAGACCACTGCTTCCTCCTTGGCAGCCAATGACAAGCCAGGAGAGACGGAGAAGGACGAGGACATGGCCCTCATGGCCGAGGAGAAGATTGAACTGATATGTCAAGACCAGGTGGGGAAACCTCCCTACTCCTCATTCTTCTGTAGTTTAGGGAGGAATGAGGAAACATCTTTGCTGTTTTAGTAAAGATTATGGACTTCAGTTGTTGAAGGAGAAGTGTGTGTGTGTTATCTGTTGTGATTCCTAAGTATTTTGAAAAAGTCCACTACTTGACAGCTTCACTTTTGATGGTGGTTTGGGCAGTGTAGTTGGTTGCTTCGATGTTGATTTGAAGTTATTTTGGTTTAGTTTAACATGTCATATTACAGATTGCCGCAATGGTGATTTTGATTTAGTTAAATGACAGCGTAATAATGACAGTGATGACTGAAATAGATATCCACCAGATCCACATCCTGGTTGATCTTCTCTGTTCTCCCACAGGTCCTGGACCCAAACATGGACCTGCGAACTGTCAAGCATTTTATCTGGAAGAGCGGAGGAGACTTGACGCTTCACTATAGGCAGAAATCTACGTGAGGCAGACACCTCATTTAAGGGATAAAGAGACAGTTTCTTCACACATTCTAGCGTCCTCCATCTTCAGCCCCAATGATTGGCTGGCCGTGAGAGGGTAGGCGTATCACCCCACCCACTCTGTTTATCAGGGGCGTTATTTATTAGACACCGTATGGGAGAAACCTTGGACTAAATCTGAATTTATCCAATAAGAATCACTTTTTTTCCCCCTCTCTCCATTTGCCGTTGCGTATTAATAAAATTACAACCCAGAGGTTTGAGGAGACGTTTTCTCTGGCCATTTGAGCGAGGTGGGTGACTTCGTATCATAGGAAACTCAACCGGACAGACCGGTGAAGCCCGGAGACTAGTAAGAGATTCACGATGAATGGCGCTTCTTTCTGCAGACTGTGCTATAATGTATAGTGGAATGATCAATGAATCAAGTATTTTATCTAGCTCTATCTATGTAGGTTATTTAAAATGAAAAAGAATGTCATTTTTCCTTTGTGATGTCATAGTAAAATGGAATAGTTCGTTTCCTTTGTGATGTCATAGTCAAATGGAATAGTTTGTTTCCTTTGTGATGTCATAGTCAAATGGAATAGTTCTGGTAGTATGTCATTCATGTATATATGTGCTGTTTTGTTCTTGTACATTCCAGAAACAGCCCTTTGCTCCTTCCTTCACCGATACGATGTCCCAGTTCTCGCGTATGTTTTTACAATGCAGGAAACTTCTTCCAGCCATTGCTTTTCCCTCAATCCTATGCTTTTAGATCCATGATAGGGGGGGGGGGACTATGCAAGTGTATACTTCTGGGGGAAAGAGAGGCTACATCCTGATTCTCCACTCTAGGACCTGAAGTTTCTCCTTACCGTGTGACTTTACCAGGAGCAACTCCTGGCCCTAACTCCACCTACCTGGACAACTATTTAAGCCAATCATTGTTCGTCCCTGACTATGTTGTTGTTCATGGCTTATTTCTGTCAACCCGAATTAGGACTGACTGACTTCAGAGATTGAATATTTTTGTTGTAAATAACATGCATAAAGCATTCATGTTCTTTTTATTTTTCAGGATGCTATGTTTAAACATTTTTTGTACAGTTTAACAAGTCGGAGAAATTAACTTTGATCAAAGGTTTTTGATTCAATGTTTTTTTTTTTTTTTCCTCAGAATCCTGAGAAAAGCACACGATATCAAAAAGGACAGATTTCCTAGCCTGGTCCCGGTTCTGTTTGTGCTGTCTAGCCAACTTATAACTGTCATTGTCGACAATGATCTGGGACCAGGCTACAGATTTTCAAGTATGTTTGTAGTTGTCTAAGCAATCAGGATACAAACAAGGTATTTCTTAAATCACACATTGTAACATTGGGCATCTGGTGGACAAAGTTTACACATTTTAAAGTGAAATCTCCACCCAGACTTGTTTTATGATCATGAACCAATATTCACATCTTCCAAGAGGGCTATTGTATAATGTTTCTAGACAGTAATTGGTTCTAGGATGTTAGTTAAAAAAATAAAAATTCTCATACTACAGTGTTTATACATATAACTTAACTGCGTAACCAAATTGAAAATGTAATATGTAAAACCATAGATTGGATGGGATGCACACTTACTTGGGACGAGTGAAATAACTAGTTTGGGTAAATTGTCTTTATTTTTAGTTTGTTATTGACTTGTTTCCCCCCCCCCCCCCCACAAGAAAGGTGTGTATCAGTAATGCATTACTATGGTGATGAGTTAAGAGGAAGCGCCAGTAACTGTACACCATAGAAATAGAATGACTTTCTATGGTGTAGACAGCAAGACGTCGTATCCTACAGTATTTGTCCCCTGTTGGTTGTAACTACTGGTGGATGATGTATATTTTGGGCTTTCAACAGCATATTAAATTTGAATGTTTTTAATAGACTGAAAGTATTGTATTTGTTAACTGTCTCTCACATTTCACCATTCTCCCGCTTATAATGTATTAATATCATGCAATAACACCAATCAATCAAATGTATTTATATAGCCCTTTGTACATCAGCTGATATCTCGAAGTGCTGTACAGAAACCCAGCCTAAAACCCCAAACAGCAAGCAATGCAGGTGTAGAAGCACGGTGGCTAGGAAAAACTCCCTAGAAAGGCCAGAACCTAGGAGGAAACCAGGCTATGAGGGGTGGCCAGTCCTCTTCTGGCTGTGCCGGGTGGAGATTATAACAGAACATAGCCAAGATGTTCAAACGTTCATAGATGACCAGCAGGGTCAAATAATAATAATCACTGTGGTTGTAGAGGGTGCAACAGGTCAGCACCTCAGGAGTAAATGTCAGTTGGCTTTTCATAGCCGATCATTCATAATGTATTAATATCATGCTACAACTGCTTATAATGTATTAATACTACGCAGTAACAAAACGTATTGTCATGCTATAACAACGGATTTATCATGCTATAACATCTTGTAACGTATTAATGTCACGCTATGACATCTTAAAACGAACGTATTTATCATGCGACAACTGATTAATATATTAATGCAAATAGTCCGGGTGGCCATTTGATTAATTGTTCAGCAGTCTTATGGCTTTGGGGGAAGAAGCTGTTAAGGAGCCTTTTGGTCCCTAGACTTGGCACTCCGGTACCGCTAGCCGTGCGGTAGCAGAGAGAACGGTCTATGACTTGGGTGACGAGTCTGACAATATTTTGGGCCCTTCCTCGGACACCGCCTGGTATAGAGGTCCTGGATGTCAGGAAGCTTGGTGGGCCGTACGCACCACTCTCTGTAGTGCCTTACGGTCAGATGCCGAGCAGTTGCCACACCAGGCGGTGATGCAACCAGTCAGGCTGCCCTCGATGATGCAGCGGTAATACTTTGAGGATCTGGAGAGCCCATGTCAAATCTTTTGTCTTCTGAGGGGGTAAAGGTGTTGTGCCCTCTTCACAACTGTCTTGGTGTGTTTGGACAATGATAGTTTGTTGGTGATGTCACCAAGGAACTTGAAACGCTCGACCCGCTCCAATTCAGCCTTGTTGATGTTTATAGGAGCCCGTTCGGCCCGCCGTTTCCTGTAGTCCACGATCATCTCCTTTGTCTTGCTCACACTGAGCGAGGTTGTTGTTGTCCTGGCACCAGGTCTCTGATCTCCTCCCTATAGGCGGTCTCATCGTTGTCGGTGATCAGGCCTACCACTGTTGTGTCGTGGGTGAAGGAGGAGGGGCAGAGGACTAAGCACACACCCCTTGAGGGGCCCCAGTGTTGAGGATCAGCGTGGCAGATGTGTTGTTCCCTACCCTTACCACCTGGGGGGCGGCTCGTCAGGAAGTCCAGGATCCATTAGCCTAGTGAGGGAGGTGTTTAGTCCCAGGGTCCTTAGCCTAGTGATGAGATCTGTGGGCACTATGGTGTTGAACGCTGAGCTGTAGCCAATGAACATCATTCACACATAGGTGTTCCTTTTGGCCAGGTGGTAAAGGGTAGTGTGGAGTGTGTCATCTGTTGGGGCGGTATGTGAATTGGAGTGCGTCTAGGGTTTCCCGGCATGATGGTGTTGATGTGAGCCATGACCAGCCTTTCATTTAGGCAGGTTGCATTCTTGGGCACATGGACTATGGTGGTCTGTTTGGAACATGTAGGTATTACAGACTCGGGTCAGGGAGAGGTTGAAAATGTCAGTGAAGACACCTGCTTGTTCCTGCAAGAACGTGTTAATGTATTAATATCATGCAATGCTTAATGTAAAAGTTGGAGAAAAACAAATGCAAAAATAAATTGTGACCATTTTATTTTTTTTGTTCCAGTGACTAGTAGTGATTCCATTTTTGCATCAGAAGCTTTACAGAGAATATTCATACATTTTCACAATCAGAATTTCATTTGCACTCATTCGTAACAATAAAAACTCTCCATTCATTGATAAAATACTTTCCCCTCCCCTCATTTCTCGCAACTAAGTATCTAACCTAAATAAAAGACCAAAAAGAACCTTCCCTTCCAGAAAAGCATTTATATTAAACTAACAACAGTAGTGTCACTATTTAATCAGAAGCTACAGCACAGGGTTAGGGGTCAATTCAATATCAAGTCCAGTCAATTCAGAAAGCATTGAAGATAATTGGATATTTCAGTGTACTTCCTGAACTGACTGATTTAAATGGAACTGACCCCAGCCCTGATACTGTATTGTCTGTGGTTCCAGCTTACAGATGACTTCCATGATGGCTACAGTATGTTGCCTACAGCAAAAGAAAAAGTCACAAAAACTACAAACATGGCTGACAATTGCATAGATCACAAAAATGACGACACGGATAAGAGGTAACATGGAGGAATGAGAGAGACTTTCCCTACTGTAAGTTTACAAAATAATGACCTTTCACCTAGGGTGTACAGAAATCCATAAAATGACACTGTGTAAAAACTAAAATGCACCGCATCAAAGGCTGGGATTCAATCCGATCATTCGGTAGATTTGAGATTTAGCACACTTGACATTCAAAAGGTAATTTACTATTGAGCCAACATATGCATCGTTGGTGAATGCGTTCTCTGCGAACACAGGAACGTTGACTTTATAAAAGGTGCATAGCCGACAAAACGCGATCGGATTGAATCTGACCCTTACGCTACAGAAATCCATACAATTATAAATCGGCCAACAAATAAATGCACTGTAACTTATTGAAAACAGGTCTACCTCTCCCTCTTAAGTAAAGATTCAACTTTCTTGAGTTTAAGAACTAAAAACTACAACCTGATCCCACATTCAAAAATGGCTCTCTTTTGTAAACACAAAACTAACAAAAATGGCTATATTTGATGCTTTAAAAACAATGACTTTTTCCAAATATTTTAAACTTAATTTAACATTGATTCCTATAACAGTAACCAAGGAAGACGTCACCTGTTCTCATCCTGTACAATGGATTAAAGTGAGCTAAAATAAAAGTCAACATTTTTGTGTGGAGTGCTCCACCTCCTTTCTAGTCCGTTTGGAAGTTTGTCTTGGTAAGTTCTTCACATGATTTTTAAAAATCATTGCTGCTCCTTTTTTTGCTGAAGTGCGAAGGATATTTATTAACCTCTATTTAACCAGGCAAGTCAGTTAAGAACAAATTCTTATTTACAATGACGGCCTTTACAAGTTTCACCTTGAACCCTTCCAAATGATAGGCGTTTTTTTTTTTTAAAGAGCAAAAGAAGCTGTACCCGATTTGATTATATAGATGTCACGAGGTACTGAACCTGGGTCAAGTACGTATGTAAAAATATACATTTGAGATGCGCTTAATTTAGCTTGAAGTTTGCACTTTTGTGACTACTCCATTGTGCCTGGCAAACTAACCTCGGAAGCCCAGGCTTCTCACGTTCGAGTCAACGAGACGGGATTTGGAAGGAGGGCCATGCAAGTCTACTGGCAAACTAAATCAAGCGCAGCTCAAGTATTTGAATGTATTAGACCCAGGTCTATGAGGTCCACTCGTATTTGTCAAGTAGTGTATTTCAACAGGAACAGTGGAATTACAGGACTAAAAAAAAAGGTTGTGTTGTTGTCACAAATAAAATATTAAAAAAGGTGCAACTATGCTTTAAGTTTATACATCACCGGTTTGTCGTAGTGAATTCTATAAAGCAGTTAAACAATGTATTTATCTGTGTGTGTAATTATCTTTGGATCTATTAAACGGGCATTCCACCATTTTTTTTTTTTTTTTTTGGAAATCCAAAACAATTTTAAAAAATTACTTTTTTTTTTTTTTACACTAAAACAAACTACAAAATGTTCATAACATTACATTGGAACCCTTATGGCTAATCGGAGCATTAAGCTGAACTTGTAACATAGGATACTACACCCAAAAATACAAGAGAGCTATTATGTATGTCTGAGTATTTCTATCATGATCTGTCTCGTGACCCTTCGAACCATCCAACCAGTCGTTCAAAAAAAAAAAACTGTACAACGTTCTCTCGGACCATACCGTCTTACCAACTGTAGACTGTACGCTCGCCATCACTCATATAACAGAGGCCTGTTCAGATAGAAATGTATAGTATAGAACAGACATCCATCGTCATCATATAAAATTGGGGAACCGTGTCAGTTAAATTCATTACATTTCGATCTGGTTCTATTAGTGTCTCATCTCAATACATCACCCCAGGTCTTTTCACCAGCGTTCTGAAAATGCCCCATGTTTGACTGCTCAGTATCTCTGCTAGTGTTTCTTCAGGCAGTGACCAGACCCGGCAAGAAACACACAAACCTACTCTTCCTCCACTTCCTGGTTGCTGACCTCATGCTCGTGGTGGTGGTCATGGCAACACTCGTGGTCGTCATGGTGGTGTTTCTCTGCGGCGGTTTCAGACTGCTCCACAGAGAGTTGCTCCAGTGAGCTGATGACGTCAGGCGCTACCATTGGCTCTGGTGGTGTTCCATCCAATGCGACGTCCTCCTGAGTGAGTGAGTCCCCCAAGATGTCACTTACCTGGGGCTGAAGCAGGAGGCCAGCCTGGGGCTCTGGCTGGAGCTGGTCCTGGGGTAGGAGGTCCAGGGGAGGGCAGGAGGTGATGTCTGGGTCTGGGAGAGAAGCATCAACAAGAGGGGCGAATGGGGCCTCCACAACGGTGTCAGGGGATCCAGCGGATTCAGACGCTTGGTCTTGTGAGTCGGTGGTCATGATAAGGGACTCCCGAGGTTCAGTCTCCATCCAGTTCTCTGGTGGCGTCTCAGGAATCTCACTGTCACCCAGCTCTTCTGTACGAACAGAGAGACAGTCAACGTCGGGACTACGGAGATTCATTGTTGGACAAATTGGTTGCAGCGGTATAAAAAAAATGGTGTTTGACTGATAAGGGTCTATCGTTTCACATGGTGACAAATATCAACAGTGTGCTTGTCATGAAACTGTTTTGACACGGCAAGCAATTGAAAATACAAACACCTTGTTTCCCTTTCAATAAGCTCCAAGTTATTGTTAACTTACCGATGCCGGAGATGTTGTTGCTGTGGTTTTCCTCATGCACATCCTCGTGTACGGCCAGAGAGGTGCCGGTCATGTCGATGGACGAGACGGACAGGTCCAGACGATCAGCCATGTCTTCTGATGGGTCAGGGGCCATCATAGCCACCTCAGACTCAGAGAAGCCTGGAGGAACACAAGAGTCACAGATTCAGAATCAGGCAAAAAGACAAAGCATTGGCAGAGCACAGAGGTAGTTCCAAGATAAAAATGAAACAGACAACGACAGAGGCTGCATCAATATAACAGTTTCACAGATTCAGAACCGAACGTCAGAAACCTAGAGGAACACAGGAAGACCGATTCAGAACGTCAGAAACCTAGAGGAACACAGAAAGACAGATTCAGAACGTCAGAAACCTGGAGGAACACAGAAAGACAGATTCAGAACGTCAGAAACCTAGAGGAACACAGAAAGACAGATTCAGAACGTCAGAAACCTAGAGGAACACAGAAAGACAGATTCAGAACGTCAGAAACCTAGAGGAACACAGAAAGACAGATTCAGAACCTCAGAAACCTAGAGGAACACAGAAAGACAGATTCAGAACCTCAGAAACCTAGAGGAACACAGAAAGACAGATTCAGAACCCCAGAAACCTAGAGGAACACAGAAAGACAGATTTATTATTATTAAGGGCCAAACAAAGCAAACTAGGTCACAGCACAGAGTTCATGGAAGACGAACAGTAAAGACAGACATAGTAATCAGAGTCCTGGTTTCTGGCTGTGTATAATTGTGTTGTGTTGTGTGGACCCAAGGACGAGTAGCTGTTGCCGCCCCCTCAAACAAATAGACAAACATTTTAATGAACTCCTATTTCATATATGGCTTTATATGTGTTGGCTGAATATGTGTTTCTATAATGATCTAGGGTGCGTTCGTATATTCACTCTGGAGTGCCAGAGAGCACCCTGGGCGTTCGTCAGATTGTCTGTTCGTAAATTCAGAGTGTTTCGCCCTCTTAGCTTTCAGACCACACAATGGATGCTCTGGCTGAGGAGTAGGGTTGATCCGACCAATCAGTAACCCACCTGGATCCATGACACCCTGTAACCGACCAGTCAACCCACCTGGATCCCTGACACCCTGTAACCAACCAATCAGTCAACCCACCTGGATCCATGACTCCTGTAACCGACCAATCAGTCAACACACCTGGATCCCCGACACCCTGTAACCGACCAATCAGTCAACACACCTGGATCCATGACTCCCTGTAACCAACCAATCAGTCAACCCACCTGGATCCATGACACCCTGTAACCAACCAATCAGTCAACCCACCTGGATCCCTGACACCCTGTAACCAACCAATCAGTCAACCCACCTGGATCCATGACTCCCTGTAACCGACCAATCAGTCAACACACCTGGATCCCCGACACCCTGTAACCGACCAATCAGTCAACACACCTGGATCCATGACTCCCTGTAACCAACCAATCAGTCAACCCACCTGGATCCATGACACCCTGTAACCGACCAATCAGTCAACCCACCTGGATCCCTGACACCCTGTAACCAACCAATCAGTCAACCCACCTGGATCCCTGACACCCTGTAACCAACCAATCAGTCAACCCACCTGGATCCATGACTCCTGTAACCAACCAATCAGTCAACACACCTGGATCCATGACTCCCTGTAACCAACCAATCAGTCAACCCACCTGGATCCATGACACCCTGTAACCGACCAATCAGTCAACCCACCTGGATCCATGACTCCCTGTAACCAACCAATCAGTCAACCCACCTGGATCCATGACACCCTGTAACCGACCAATCAGTCAACCCACCTGGATCCCTGACACCCTGTAACCAACCAATCAGTCAACCCACCTGGATCCATGACACCCTGTAACCAACCAATCAGTCAACCCACCTGGATCCATGACACCCTGTAACCGACCAATCAGTCAACCCACCTGGATCCATGACACCCTGTATGGGTGGAGGTAGAGGACTGTCCTCTTCCTGCAGAGTGATCTGTTCCAGTCTGTTATCCTGGTCTGTTATCTCTGTTCCCTGTCCCCGGCGTGGGCCGGACTGACCCACCATCAGAGACGCCTGTGGATCACACAGAAACAACCCATAACAGTTTATTTATTCATTCATTCATTTCACAGGGACAATGCACATCAATGAACATTTCTGTAAATGTGCATGGGGGGGGGGGGGGGGGGGGGCAACATGCTTGTTGCTGCCTTGTCGCCATCTGTAGACACCTGTAGTTCCAGGTTTAATACTGCAGATAGGTATAATGCATTATGATGTCATAAGGATGTATGATAGCCTTGTAATGGGGTAACGGTCCGCCTCGTCACTAACAGGCCTGTAGATTCATGTGTCATTACTGTACAAGTGGTATTCCCTCCGTCTCATTCCCATACATGTAGTGAAACACAAGGAGCCCATCCATACCTCTTCGTATCCATTGGCGGGGATCGCTGGTGTGGAGTCGTCTTCAGATAGAGAGGGAAACATGGATGGGATCCTGTGCAAGTAGCCGTATCCGATACCGCAACCCAAACTAAAAAAACAAACAAATATCAGTTAAGACTGCTGATGTTTCAGAGCCTTGGCATTTAGGCAGTACAGAATAACCTCAGAGAAGAGAGAGAGAGAGCCCAGGTAAAACCTAGTGGCCCACTC
This sequence comes from Salvelinus fontinalis, assembly GCF_029448725.1. Taxonomy (NCBI): domain Eukaryota; kingdom Metazoa; phylum Chordata; class Actinopteri; order Salmoniformes; family Salmonidae; genus Salvelinus; species Salvelinus fontinalis. Next base: position 1,647,237 of record NC_074681.1, read on the forward strand.
ACCTCCCCTCCCCAGGTAAGGTCAAGGTAACCCCAGGTAGGGTTCAGCCCACTCACCTCCCCAGGTAAGGTAACCCCAGGTAGGGCTCAGCACACACACCTCCCCTCTCCTCCCCAGGTAAGGTAACCCCAGGTAGGGCTCAGCCCACTCACCTCCCCTCTCCTCCCCAGGTAAGGTAACCCCACTCACCTCCCCTCTCCTCCCCAGGTAAGGTAACCCCACTCACCTCCCCTCTCCTCCCCAGGTAAGGTAACCCCACTCACCTCCCCTCTCCTCCCCAGGTAAGGTAACCCCACTCACCTCCCCTCTCCTCCCCAGGTAAGGTAACCCCACTCACCTCCCCTCTCCTCCCCAGGTAAGGTAACCCCTCTCACCTCCCCTCTCCTCCCCAGGTAAGGTAACCCCAGGTAAGGTAACCCCACTCACCTCCCCAGGTAAGGTAACCCCAGGTAAGGTAACCCCACTCACCTCCCCTCCCCAGGTAAGGTAACCCCAGGTAAGGTAACCCCAGGTAAGGTAACCCCTCTCACCTCCCCTCTCCTCCCCAGGTAAGGTAACCCCAGGTAAGGTAACCCCACTCACCTCCCCAGGTAAGGTAACCCCAGGTAAGGTAACCCCACTCACCTCCCCTCTCCTCCCCAGGCCCCGTTGGGTGTGACCACCACCTCTCTGCAGGCGTTTGTCTCTGTGTTGTAGATCAGCAGTTTCAGAGGTTTCCCCTCGTGGGTCTCGATCAGCGAGAAGAAGTCCTCCGACTGAGGACAGACACCGAGATCACAGTGCCAATTGTTTATTGCAATGGGTTATTTTCCCACTAAATTAAAAGGCAACGACCTAGTCAACGGAGTTAACAACTTTAAAAACGTTAAGAACGTGAATGATTAGGCTCACATCCTGCAACACCTGGTCTGCTCCAACGATGAAGTCACTGTGGGCCTGAAGGCTGGCCAACGCAGCTGGTGAGTTCACATCCACATCCTAGAGAAAATAACACACAGAACAGCACGATGTGTTGATGATGATGATGTGAAACAACATGTAGGATCTCAGACAGACCAGACCAGCCAGAACAGACAGACAGACAGACAGACAGACAGACAGACAGACAGACAGACAGGCCAGCCAGCCAGACCGGCCAGCCAGCCAGACCAGACAGACCAGCCAGACCAGCCAGACCAGACCAGCCAGACCAGACCAGCCAGAGACAGACAGACAGACAGACCAGCCAGCCAGCCAGACCAGACAGACAGAGACAGACAGAGACAGACAGACCAGCCAGACCAGACCAGCCAGAGACAGACAGACCAGACCAGCCAGAGACAGACAGACCAGACAGACAGACCAGACAGACAGACCAGACAGACAGACCAGACAGACAGACAGACAGAGACAGACAGACAGACCAGACCAGCCAGAGACAGACAGACAGACCAGACAGACAGACCAGCACAGACAGAGACAGACAGACAGACCAGGCAGACAGACCAGCGACAGACAGACAGAGACAGACAGACAGAGACAGACAGACAGAGACAGACCAGCCAGCCAGCCAGCCAGAGACAGACAGACAGACCAGCGATAGACAGACAACTGATCACGCCACAGATGAAACAATACCTAGTTGTTTGAAATTGTAGCCGTGTGTACGTTTATCTACTACCACCTAACCGTAGCGTCATCGACAGCCAGGTAAGTTCTCACCAGCACATGCCAGACGTTCTCGTTGGCTCCTTGGTAGCTACAGAACCTGACAGACGCCCCCAGCAGGCCCTGTCCTCCCCACATGTTACTGGGCACCACCTCCACCTCCCTCAGCTTCATGGTCTTAGTGCTGTACACCTCCATGATTACGGCCTTCTCCACGTTAGTCTTCAGAAGGTCCTTCAGCATGTCATTCTCCTGGTTCTGGACACAAGTCAGTTTGTCAGTTGGAAATATGTTGGTAATGTGCAACACGTGGGTGGGGCTTGTGTGTGATAGATTAGATAGAGGAACTGAACAGAGTATCTAATGTATTTTATATTAATCAAAGGTTTATAGTAGAAATATAGAAGATGGTATCACAATGCTCTGACTAACTCACCAGTCTGTGGTCTCCTAGAGAGAGGATGAATCTGACTAACTCACCAGTCTGTGGTCTCCTAGAGAGAGAGGATGAATCTGACTAACTCACCAGTCTGTGGTCTCCTAGAGAGAGAGGATGAATCTGACTAACTCACCAGTCTGTGGTCTCCTAGAGAGAGGATGAATCTGACTAACTCACCAGTCTGTGGTCTCCTAGAGAGAGAGGATGAATCTGACTAACTCACCAGTCTGTGGTCTCCCAGAGAGAGGATGAAGTCAAAGAAAGGCTCCAGCCCAGCTTTCTCTGCAGGGGAATTCTCCTGCACCTATCAGATCACAACGTGGACATGGGAAAACAAACACAACCATTTAATCCAATGCTTATGCTTCTAGTTCTGACAGTTCAGCAATATCTAACATGTAATCCAATTTGTAAGTCGCTCTGGATAAGAGCGTCTGCTAAATGACTTAAATGTAATGTAAATGTAATCTACCAATTCCACAACAAGTACTGTTGATCAACAAATAGTAGATCATATAGTGGTTTAATTAAGCTGTGTTGTGCAGTATTGTATGCATTTCAGCTATGCTGTTGTGCAACATGTGGCTTCTGCAGATAGTAGCAGGGGTGGGTATAATTTGTGGAACCTTCCAAAAGGATACTGTTCCAGAAACTTCTTAAAGTACAAGGATGCCAACAAACAACGCATAGAAAGTAGAATAATCAATTCACCTAGCTAATTAGCTGGGGAATAGGCATCAACTCATCATATATAGCTTATTCTTAATGTTTGTCCATAGGCCACCAGAGTGAGGATAGACATTTTTTGGAATAAACGTGGTGAGTGAAACACGTAACTAAATTGCCCACTCCCTACCAGTTATCTTACTCTTCCGCTATACAACTTTGTATGCGTCATTTGTTGGCAACCTTGTTATTTTTGGAACAGATTCCTGTTGGAACGTTTCACAAATTATACCGACCCTGGCAGCAGTCCCATAGGCCGAATTTAGACGGTTTCATCAAAATGTTCCTCTCAGGCGAATGTAATGGTACAACTAAAGCAGCTATCTAGCTAACGTTAGCTAGTTGAGTAAAATCAACTTCATATATGGAGCTGAGTTTACTAAGCTACTATATAGTTATCTCGTGTAGCTATATATATTTATAATATAAATACATGCATTAAAAGGGTGTCAACGTTAAAATATTGTTGTTATCATTTGGTCACCGCTTGGCCTAGTATCTACAGTAGCTACATCGACTGGTTTAAGTTGTTACATTGTAGCTAGAAGGCCTGGGTGCTCATTCATACAAAAGAGAAAGCGATCGTATACAAACTATACACAGAGTTATTATGATCGATTATTTCATCTCGTAAATCAATGTGAGGTCGTTGTGTTGTCAGTGCGCCAAAGGGGGTCGTTGTGTTGTCTGTGCGCCAAAAGGGTAGCTAGCTCAGTGCCACCTCATCAGCTTTCGGCAGGCCTTATCCGGCTACTACACCCCTGTATGCCTTCTGTATACTACCGTCAAGAACTACACGCAGCGTCATAAGAAGAGCAATAAAATAAAGACCCATTATTACCCCGTGGACGTGGTATCCATCTGTTCCTCCTTCCGACGCACCGGTGCTTTGTGATAAACCCATTATTATAGAAAGCACAAAATATAATTTCCCTGTAGCTGAAAAAGTTGACAGATTCCACTAATGCTCCGTGGCCATCTTGTCATTAGCGATCTCCTATATCAGACCAGACTAGTCGCACACTGGTGACACCGACCACCACGCAACATGTAGAGCAACGATCCTGCCACCTGCTAGACTGGAGTATAACACACTTATACTTTACTGGAACAAAATAATAAATAAATACAACAAATACCCTACCATCTAACACTACACGCACAAAAATAAATAAATAAATAATAAAAAATATATATATTATACTCCACTATTTAAATCTATTTCGTCCTACTGGACATTTACTGATAGTTGTAGCTGCTTTGCGTGATGTATTGTTGTCTCTACCTTCTTGCCCTTTGTGCTGTTGTCTATGGCCAATAATGTTTGTACCATGTTGTGTTGCTGCCATGTTGTGTTGTCATGTGTTGCTGCCATGTGCTGCTGCCATGTTGTGTTGTCATGTGCTGCTGCCATGTTGTGTTGTCATGTGTTGCTGCCGTGTTGTGTTGTCATGTGCTGCTGCCATGTTGTGTTGTCATGTGTTGCTGCCGTGTTGTGTTGTCATGTGTTGCTGCCGTGTTGTGTTGTCATGTGCTGCTGCCATGTTGTGTTGTCATGTGTTGCTGCCGTGTTGTGTTGTCATGTGTTGCTGCCGTGTTGTGTTGTCATGTGCTGCTGCCATGTTGTGTTGTCATGTGCTGCTGCCATGTTGTGTTGTCATGTGTTGCTGCCATGTTGTGTTGTCATGTGTTGCTGCCATGTGCTGCTGCCATGTTGTGTTGTCATGTGTTGCTGCCATGTGCTGCTGCCATGTTGTGTTGTCATGTGCTGCTGCCATGTTGTGTTGTCATGTGTTGCTGCCGTGTTGTGTTGTCATGTGTTGCTGCCATGTTGTGTTGTCATGTGTTGCTGCCGTGTTGTGTTGTCATGTGTTGCTGCCGTGTTGTGTTGTCATGTGTTGCTGCCGTGTTGTGTTGTCATGTGCTGCTGCCGTGTTGTGTTGTCATGTGCTGCTGCCATGTTGTGTTGTCATGTGTTGCTGCCATGTTGTGTTGTCATGTGTTGCTGCCATGTGCTGCTGCCATGTTGTGTTGTCATGTGTTGCTGCCATGTGCTGCTGCCATGTTGTGTTGTCATGTGTTGCTGCCGTGTTGTGTTGTCATGTGCTGCTGCCATGTTGTGTTGTCATGTGCTGCTGCCATGTTGTGTTGTCATGTGTTGCTGCCGTGTTGTGTTGTCATGTGTTGCTGCCGTGTTGTGTTGTCATGTGTTGCTGCCGTGTTGTGTTGTCATGTGCTGCTGCCGTGTTGTGTTGTCATGTGCTGCTGCCATGTTGTGTTGTCATGTGTTGCTGCCATATTGTGTTGTCATGTATTGCTGCCATGTGCTGCTGCCATGTTGTGTTGTCATGTGTTGCTGCCATATTGTGTTGTCATGTGTTGCTGCCGTGTTGTCATGTGTTGCTGCCGTGTTGTCATGTGTTGCTGCCGTGTTGTCATGTGTTGCTGCCATGTGGTGTTGTTGTCTTAGGTTTCTCTTTATGTAGTGTCTCTGTTGTTGTGATGTGTGTTTTGTCCTATTTTATTTTAATAAATGTTTTAATCCCAACGGGGAGCAGGAGGCCTTTTGCCTTTTGGTAGGCCGTCATTGTAAATAAGAATTTGTTCTTAACTGACTTGTCTAGTTAAATAAAAGTTAAATAAATACAAATAAATAAAATACGTCAGGTCAACAGCCTGAAAGAATGGGACACCACCACTTAACACAGCCTGTAATTCTTAAAATCAAATGTTTATTAGTCACATACACATATTCAGCATTGTAACAGTAACTCTTCTGACGTCAAGTCTCGCACACCCAAATACCTCTCTGCAGCTGCCACCACCACCTCTATTTTCTGTGACTTACGTTCCATCTCTGCAGTACAGTGGATAACCATTGTTATAAATGCTAAAAATCCAATCTTTCTGAAACATATATCACTTGTTGGTTTATCCCTCTGTACTGGTACAGATCTACCACTCACACCACTCCTCTCAGGATCTCTGCCCCTTGATCCATCTTCCTCTACTTTCTTCACTGCCTCAACATATGACAACTTCTGCACTACTCTAACGCTGGGAACCTCAACCTGCATCTCTCGCATGGGACATTTCTGATCCCCAGCCCCATGAGCACCCCTACAATTAACACATACCACTACTTTCCCCAATGCTACACATTCCTTTGTCTCATGCCCTTCTGCACACTTCTCACACCTAGGAACCTCCCTCCTACACACTGCTGCCACATGCCCATAAGCTTGACACCTGTAACAACGTAATGTGTTTGGCACAAAAGCTCTTATAGGAAAACCTATATATCCTAACATCACTTTGTCAGGCAAAGTCTCAACATCAAAACTCAAAGAACAGACAATGACTCTTCTGTTTCGCCACCCTGTCTGCGTCGCACCAAACGATGGGCATCACAAACACCGGGAATCTTCCCCTTCAGTTGGTCAGCTTTCATATTTACCGCTACCCCAGTAATCACTCCTTTCAATGGCACCCTTTTCTTGAGAGCAAAACAATTCACATCTCTTCCCCCCCATTAGTTTAACACGGAGCGCCTTCTCCCTCTGACCAGCAGAAACACAATCAATAATCACAAGACCACTTCTGGTTACCCTCACCGATTCCACAGCACCTAACTCTGTTTTCACCCACCCATGAAACCACAAATGGTCCACCTTTTCCCAAAACTTCACTCCTACTGTCACAGACTCATCTTTATCCTGACCCTCAGTGGAAGCCTCGGGCTCCGAGAACTTCACCACACCTACCACCTCCGATACTTCGCCCTCATTCATTTCCATTTCTCTTCCTGTGTTCAACTCACTCTGTTTATACTTTCTACCATTCTGTTTTAAGAAATCATCTCGTTTTTTTAATCAACTCACGCTCACCCTCTTCCTCCCTCTCTTTCTTAGACCTCCTCTGCCTCACTTTTTCCCTCCTCTCTATTCCAAGTATAAATCTCCTTATGATAATATTGCACTTCTCCTGACATACATCTTGTTCTTGCCTTGTCAAGTCTTTTTTTTTTCACTAATTACCTTATTATTTTAACTGGAATGATGATGTTTTTGAAGACTGTTTGGTTGGTCACATTGTTGGTGTTTTTTTGTTCTGTCATACATGCAGTAGCCTCAAAAAAGATAGCTCTCTGTTCAACATTGTTCCAAAAGATTTATGTTTATTCATTGATAAAAGATTTGACTTTGCTTTAAAATACAAGATTCAGTAACACATTGTAAATGCTAATATATTTCCATTAAAAATAACTTAAAAAGACAGACAATGCAAAACTTTCTTATAAATACACGGAGCACATATCAGATTCCATTGATATTTTTGCAAAGCAATAACTTTTCAGTTTGTCAAATAAGCCAAACGAAGAAAAAAAATAAGTTACTTATGTTGGAGGAGAGAGACGGATCTCCAATACATGAAACTATGGCGTTTTGACACAAATAAATAGCGATACATTTAGCTAAATCATTTCATGTAGGCCAATACACAGTAGTAGTACTACAATTAATAATAAACGGCTAGATGTTGTAATTCTGAATATTGTGCCACCGTCTTGATTGAAACAAAACTTCACATGAATACAATTCATAAAATGCATGAATGTCTCACGTCTGTCTGTCTGTCTGTCTGTCTGTCTCACGTCTGTCTCACGTCTGTCTGTCTGTCTGTCTGTCTGTCTGTCTGTCTGTCTGTCTGTCTGTCTGTCTCACGTCTGTCTGTCTCACGTCTGTCCGGCCGTCCGAAGCTGATTGAGTAAACCCATCAATGAAACAAGGACCATCATGTTGAGGACTTTTGGGAAATGGTGTTTGCTGTACAATTTGTGAAACAACTGGGTTTTTTTGAATGGGGGGGCTCCCTTTACAATTTCAATGTAAAATGATTTCTTCTTTCAGCTTCAGTTTTTTTTACCAGCCCCTCATCTCTGGCACTATTTGTTTTTTCCGTTTTTTTCGTCCGTCCGTCCGTCCGTCTGTCTGTCCGTCCGTCTGTCCGTCTCACGCTTCTCTCATGGTGATTCCAGCAATACAATCCCTCAGCTAAAAAAAAATGTACTTCAAGTAAATTAATTAATTAAGCCATTGTTATTTTTTTTTTAATGAATAATAATTTATAAATAACTGCTGGAAAGCACATCAAAAAAAACGTGAACATCAGGAAACATGTTATATCTTGTAGTGATGACATTTAGGCTTTTGTGATATTTGCTCATGTATAATATTGTCTAAATCATGAATAACCATAATGTGCCTCTTCTTCAACAACATCATATTTAATAAATCTGAATAAAATATCTCATACTGTACATTCAAATATCTTATTAAAATACAAACTGTAGACTGTACATATTAAAATTCTTCTAGGCTCACTTCCATGTCCATGAGCCAATCAGGTCCCACAGAACCCTGACAGTTCAGCCCATTGGTCACTGAATTACCTGCTCCAATAACTGATTGTCTGTGAATGAAGGAGTTTCTATTGGTTCAGATAAGCCAATCAGAGACTCCAGGAGGCAGGTGCCAGCTGTCTCGTTGAACTGTGGGACATTTGCAGAACTCAATACCTGCAGATGAAGGAAGTTGTCAGGGTGCTTGTGGCCTTTGAATGAGTTGTGTAGAGGGGCTGAGCTATAGTCTGTAGGGAAGTTGTCAAAGAGCTCCAAATCCGAGTCAGAGGAGAGACTGAGGTCCATGTAGCTGCTGGATGAGTAGTCTATGGAGGGAGAGGGTGTGTTGGGGTAGTCCTGGAGGGGGCTGTGGGCGAACAGGGCCGTCGCTTGGTTGGCATTGTCGTCTTGATACTCGGCCATGAAAGAACCGCCGCTGCAGCTGTTGTCTGTGTGTCTGTGTGTCTTCTCTGTGTACCTTTGTGTATTGTCTGTGTGTGAACTGGGTGCGTTGGACAGGCCGAGGGTGGCTGTGGTGTCTTTACAGAGACCGTATGACGTGTCGAAGCTGCTGACACACTGGGGAAGGTGTGGCGACGGTTGTCTCCCTGGCTTTGTGTCACTTTCACTGCCCATGGAGCAGTCTTCATTGTCAGAGTCACAGAAGCTGAGGACACAAGCCAGACCTCCATCGTCCACATCCAAGAGAGGCTGGTGCTCTCGAGGACTTCCTCCCACGTCGGAGTCCTCGCTCTGGGCAGAGACGCCGGACGAGTCGGTCATGTCACTACAGCAACTATTCTCACCAACCTCACACAGTTCAGAGCTGAAGTGGAAGGTAGGGGTGGTGGGGATGGAGAGAGAGAGGCCCTCTTCTTCCAGGGTGAACCCGAAGGGGCATCTCCCCTCCTGGGCACTGTCCTGCTGATGCTGCCCTTGGTCCTGGAGCTCCTGGAGCTCTTCTTTGTTCTCCTCTGGGTCTCTCCTCTGGGTTAATATCTCATTTTGCAGTCTCCTCTCCAGCTCCAGCCTCATGACAGTGTGTATGTAGTGGGTCTGGACCCGTCTGGAGTTGAACTCCACGCGACCGTTAGTATTCCCACAGCCATCCTTGGTGCAGCCGCAAGGGAAGTTGGAGCGATCCATCTGTTGCGGAGAGAAATCACATTCGTCTTAGCTCATTATAGGACTAAAATCTTAGCTCATTATATGACTGAAATCTTAGCTCATTATATGACTGAAATCTTAGCTCATTATATGACTGAAATCTTAGCTCATTATATGACTGAAATCTTAGCTCATTATATGACTGAAATCTTAGCTTATTATATGACTGAAATCTTAGCTCATTATATGACTGAAATCTTAGCTCATTATATGACTGAAATCTTAGCTCATTATATGACTAAAGTTTGCATCTGATCTAGGTGTGGGAGAGAATTCTCATTCTTTACCAAATGGCTTGTTGTTCATCAGACGCCCAGGGATCAAACCCGTCACATCTGCATGGCTCTCACCTGGCACTTGATCCCGTTCAGACTACAGGCGCAGGTCTCAGGTTCACAGAATCCCTGGCAGTCACATCCACAGTCCTCTCGGGATTTCCTCAGAGCATGGAGCTCTCTCTTCTCCTCCCGGTCGATGTGCCTCACCCCCGCCGTCCGGAGTAGAGCCTGTCTCTGGCGGGAAGCGTAGGGGTACAGGAACCCACTGTCACCCCCATCCTCTTCCCCATCCTCAAGGTCAGCCGCAGGAAGGTGGGTCTCGATGTCTTCGTCTGGCACCTGGTCGATGGTGAGGTGATCCAACTCCTCCTGGTCCATAATGCCACTGGCTGTCAGCTGGAGAGAAGAGAGTTACTTCAAATAAAATATTTACACATAGTCCTTAACTTTTCTTTTTAAATGCTTTTAGAGTATTTTCAAGGGAGTCGAGGAATACAAGATATAACCCTTCTGGTTCGTTCCATGTCATTTCAGTCACCCATCTGGGTCGTTCCATGTTATTTCAGTAACCCATCTGGGTCGTTCCATGTTATTACAGTCACCCATCTGGGTCGTTCCATGTTATTACAGTAACCCTTCTGGGTCGTTCCATGTGATTACAGTCACCCATCTGGGTCGTTCCATGTTATTACAGTAACCCTTCTGGGTCGTTCCATGTAATTTCAGTAGGCCATGACACCCACCATCTCAGAATTTTCTGAAATCGTTTATATAGTTAGAAACAGATAAGATTAGCAATCCTGCAACATTATTTTTTTGAAATATAATTTGATCTCTGAGAAATGAAGCTAATTGATTGCACCCAAATTGCCCATAGGATTCATAAAATATTCAATAAATATAAATATACCAAATATCTGATTTGGACCAAACTGTTTTTCAAACAATGAGTTAAAAACACGGACCCCCCCACACCCAACCACCCACAGACCCCCCACACTCAACCACCCACAGACCCCCCATGCACCTACCACCCACAGACCCCCACACCCCAACCACCCACAGACCCTCCCACACCCCAACCACCCACAGACCCCCCCACACCCCAACCACCCACAGACCCCCACACCCCAACCACCCACAGACCCTCCCACACCCCAACCACCCACAGACCCCCCCACACCCCAACCACCCACAGACCACCCACACCCCAACCACCCACAGACCCCCACACCCCAACCACCCACATACCTCCCACACCCCAACGACCCAATGACCCCCCACGCGCCAACCACCCAATGACCCCCCACGCGCCAACCACCCACAGACCCCCCCACACCCCAACCACCCACAGACCCCCCACACCCCAACCACCCACAGACCCCCCACACCCCAACCATACACAACCAGTAGTATGGAGCTGCTATGTCTGACCAGTAGTATGGAGCTGCTATGTCTGACCAGTAGTATGGAGCTGCTATGTCTGACCAGTAGTATGGAGCTGCTATGTCTGACCAGTAGTATGGAGCTGCTATGTCTGACCAGTAGTATGGAACTGCTATGTCTGACCAGTAGTATGGAGCTGCTATGTCTGACCAGTAGTATGGAGCTGCTATGTCTGACCAGTAGTATGGAGCTGCTATGTCTGACCAGTAGTATAGAGCTGCTATGTCTGACCAGTAGTATGGAGCTGCTATGTCTGACCAGTAGTATGGAGCTGCTATGTCTGACCAGTAGTATGGAGCTGCTATGTCTGACCAGTAGTATGGAGCTGCTATGTCTGACCAGTAGTATAGAGCTGCTATGTCTGACCAGTAGTATGGAGCTGCTATGTCTGACCAGTAGTATGGAACTGCTATGTCTGACCAGTAGTATGGCGCTGCTATGTCTGACCAGTAGTATGGAGCTGCTATGTCTGACCAGTAGTATGGAGCTGCTATGTCTGACCAGTAGTATGGAACTGCTATGTCTGACCAGTAGTATGGAACTGCTATGTCTGACCAGTAGTATGGAGCTGCTATGTCTGACCAGTAGTATAGAGCTGCAACTCTATTGTTTCTTCACCCTATGTATTCTCAGTGATTCTGATGATGTTTACCCCCATGTTCAGAAAGGAGTCATTGAAGTTGTTTGGTTTTTGTCCCATCCTATGTCCTGGTATTACCAGGTTCTGACCACTAGATGGTGCTGTTCTTCCCCCATTTCAATGTTAAAGGGATAGTTCATTTGAATTACAAAATTACATATTGGTTTCCTTACCTTGTAACCAGTTTATGAACAAGGTATGACAGCAATCCATGCTTTGGTTTTGTTTACCTGACCCCTGTTTCAAATGCTAACTTTTTTTTTGTTGCATTTGTGGCACAAATCCAATGCAAGTCAATGGTAGCTATATTAACATTTTCATGGTTCATGTCAAAATCATCCTGAATTTAATTTCAAATTATATTTCAACAAAATAATGTTGGAAGAAAGCTAATCTCATCTGTTTTCTAACAACATAAACATTCAGAACAATCTGAGATGGTGGGTGGAATGACCCATCTTCTTGAGGTGGAATGACCCATCTTCTTGAGGTGGAATGACCCATCTTCTTGAGGTGGAATGACCCATCTTCTTGAGGTTCAATGACTCCTCCTTTTGAGGTGGAATGACCCATCTTCTTGAGGTGGGATGACCCATCTTCTTGAGGTGGAATGACCCATCTTTTTGAGGTGGAATGACCCATCTTCTTGAGGTGGAATGATCCATCTTCTTGAGGTGGAATGACCCATCTTCTTGAGGTGGAATGACCCATCTTCTTGAGGTGGAATGACCCATCTTTTTGAGGTGGAATGACCCATCTTTTTGAGGTGGAATGACCCATCTTTTTGAGGTGGAATGACCCATCTTCTTGAGGTGGAATGACCCATCTTCTTGAGGTTCAATGACTCCTCCTTTTGAGGTGGAATGACCCATCTTCTTGAGGTGGGATGACCCATCTTCTTGAGGTGGAATGACCCATCTTTTTGAGGTGGAATGACCCATCTTCTTGAGGTGGAATGATCCATCTTCTTGAGGTGGAATGACCCATCTTCTTGAGGTGGAATGACCCATCTTCTTGAGGTGGAATGACCCATCTTCTTGAGGTGGAATGACCCATCTTCTTGAGGTGGAATGACCCCATCTTCTTGAGGTGGAATGACCCATCTTCTTTAGGTGGAATGACCCATCTTCTTGAGGTGGAATGACCCATCTTTTTGAGGTGGAATGACCCATCTTCTTGAGGTGGAATGACCAATCTTTTTGAGGTGGAATGACCCATCTTCTTGAGGTGGGATGACCCATCTTCTTGAGGTGGAATGACCCATCTTTTTGAGGTGGAATGACCCATCTTTTTGAGGTGGAATGACCCATCTTCTTGAGGTGGAATGACCCATCTTCTTGAGGTGGAATGACCCATCTTCTTGAGGTGGAATGACCCATCTTCTTGAGGTGGAATGACCCGCATACATGACGTTTAAGTTACTGTGAGATTAGACAGCCTATAGGGAGGAGGTCAGAGACCTGGCAGTGTTGTGCCAGGATTACAACCTCTCCCTCAACGTGATCAAGACAAAGGAGATGATCGTGGAAGACAGGAAAAGGAGAGCCTCCACATTGACTCTGTACCGTAATACCATGTATATAGCCTCCACATTGACTCTGTACCGTAATACCCTGTATATAGCCTCCACATTGACTCTGTACCGGTACCTCCTGTATATAGCTTCGCTACTGTTATTTTATTGTTGCTCTTTAATTACTATATTTTTTTCTATTTTTTTTTTTTTCTTAATTTTCCTTTTATTTCTTTATTGTTTACTTCAGTTTATTTAGTAAATACTTTCTTAACACTTATTTTTTTCTTAAAACTGCGTGGTTGGTTAGAGGCTCGTAAGTAAGCATTTCACTCTAAAATCTACACCTGTTGTAATCGGCGCATGTGACAAATAACATTTGATTTGATTATTTGATTTTGATTTTAATTTAAGCAAATGGGATGCAAGAAACTATACCAGAATGGTCAGTTTGCACTCGACTGGGACAAACACAGGACAGCATGCTTTTTAGTCCAGGGGTAGGCTTAATCTGGTTCAAGGGAAACTGCCCGGGCAATGAGGTCTACAGTGCTCACTAGTAGATTAGAAGTCTAGAATACTTACTCTCTGTCTGAGTGTCTCCAGCCTCTCCTCCCTCAGTCTATCTCTGAGTCTCTCCCTGCGCCTCCTTCGTCTCTCCTGGGTGTGCTCTGCCAGTGTGTACCTCCGGAGGGCGCTGTGCTTCCTCACCATGCCCAGGGTGGCACCGCCGCGCCTCGGAACGCTGGTGAAACCCTGGCAACGCCGGAACAGGAACACCGTCACCTGGTTGAAGACAACGCTGTTGCTATGGCCGCTGTTGTCATGGGAAAGTTTTGGGCTCTTCAGGATGGAGCGGACTGTTGATGGTGGAGGAGGAGGAGGAGGAGGAGGAGGAGGAGGAGGAGGAGAAGGAGGAGGAGGAGGAGGAGGAGGAGGAGGAGGAGGAGGAGGAGGAGGAGGAGGAGGAGGAGGAGGAGGAGGAGGAGGAGGAGGAGGAGGAGGAGAAACAGGGTTTAGAGTCACGACAAGAAGTTGGTGTATTCTATGCCTTTGTCAATGTCAGCTTGTTAGAGCTACTGCATACCAGTTCTGAATGTAGTGTTTTGGTGTCTCTCTTGTCGTGATGTGTGTTTTGTCCTATATTTATATATATTATTTTTTATTGTATTTTTAATCCCAGCCCCCGTCCCCGCAGGAGGCCTTTTGCATTTTGGTAAGCCGTCATTGTAAATACGAATTTGTACTTAACTGACTTTCCTAGTTCAATAAATTAAAAATAAATACAAAATAAGTATGCCGAAAAGTGCTGATCATGCAGTTCTGTCAGCCGCCACTGGGTGGCAGACTACGCTACCTCACTTAACTGTTAATGGTTACAAGTTACAACCCAGTGTTAACAACTTTGTCAACTGGGTCACCAGAGTTGAACATAGGGGAGTTTATCTGTTAGAAACAAAACCCCAAGGAGTGTTTATAATAATACAACCAAAGGCAAATGAGAGAGAATGAAGAGAGAGAAAGACAATGTCTCCCTCAACACAGACAGAGAGAGACCCTGCTTATAATTATAGTAAGACCCTCTAACCTCTCTGCAGTTTGGTGAGAAGTACTAGTCACCCTACTACTAAGAGACTGTTAAAGACCCATCAGGTCACTGATGCCCCATCAGGTCGCTGTTTTCATTTGACATTTTGGCCTCATGATAAGGAGTCGTTTGACCTTCACACATGCTGGAGTGGAGAAGGAACTCGAAAGTGAGGAGGTTGGTAAACAACAGCTCAGCAAGCTACGTAGTAGCCTATTCCATGTCCCAAATGGCACCCTATTAGCTATAAGGGCCCTGATCAAAAGAAGTGCCCTACATAGGGAAGAAGTTGCCATAGGGCCCTGGTCAAAAGTAGTGCACTACATAGGGAAGAACGTGCCATTTGGGATTCAGCTTAGTTCCGCTGCTGTTATTTTGGCTAGAGACATTCCATACTGGGACACAGTGTGTTTGCAGTTGTGTGGGGGAGAGATGGTAGTTTCGTGATTGATTAACTATTTATGACCTATTTCACGTCCATCCTGTAATGAATCTAACTCTCAATGTGGTTTGGAGAACAAAATAATTACCACATGAAATAGAAATATATATTTTTTGGGGGGGGATCCATGAAATCAAAATATCAACCACAATCTAATAGACTTATGTTGAACCTAAGGGACGTGTGTCTATGTGCTGTCCATTCAAAACAGTGCAAAACAGAGTCACTGGAGTTTGTAGGGATCTTTGAATGTTATAACATGAACCTATTATTTGCAGCTTAAGCATGATAACTGTAATTCACATCATATTGTTTAGTCAAATGATTCAGTCAACTCAAGGGGCAAAGCCCAGTACCTCAAAGAGAAGCCTATTCTCTGCTACCAGCAGGTTGTAACTGAGCTGCTGTAGTGTGATAACGGGACACTCCTTCAATACACTCCCTAGCAGTGACTCTGATAACAATAGTGTAGCTTTGCATTTATTTCAAAGATAAGACATATTCATTGCAAGTTTATTGACCAATGACCATAAAAATATGATATACATTAACATATACTGTATATAGACATACTGTATAGATATATATTCAAGGGGTTTCCTCATGAGATCTACTGGCCAAAATATTGCTTTAAGATTGAAGTAACATGGATCATCAACAGATGTGTTAATGTAGCTACCACCATTCTTATTGACTTACTGGGTAGATGGGAGGTAGGTGAGGCAGGGGTGAAGTCTTGGTTGTCACTGTTGCAGCTCTCCTCATCCGACTCCCATTCCGAGGAGGGGGAGGAGGAGGAGGCGGAGGAAGAAGGGGAGGAGTAGCAAGGGTCCTCCTCTTCTACCTCGGAATACTTCCTCTTCAGGACCCCACTCATGGCTTCTCTAGGGCGGTTAGACGATCTGCCTGGATACAAAACAGTAAAAAAAAAGGATGGTGAATATACATTAACAATACACATTAATACTGCAATGATGATGAATGAATACTCACTAACTGTAGTACATGGATATGTAACAGTGACGCAATAGCTTTTCTAAGGCACCGTATTTTGCTGACTATATGTCTCGTGAAAACTGAGGTATAACATTTACAACTGTTAAAGTTAACTTATTGGTCATTTTATTGCACAATGTATTTTATCGTGATGAATTGCATTGTCTGAAAACATCTGAAATACATAACCTGTACAGCTAAAAACAACAATGTGATGTCAAAACAAGTTGACATTGAGGTAAAAAATAAAAGGTGTACTTTATCAATGCATCGGATTTTGCTAAATCAAGACATTAATATCCTTGTAATAGTTTTTGTATATAAAACCTTGAATTACAGCTCAATTTTAGCAAATTCTGAATAAGTTATTAATCACAGAAACTACTGCTATTAAGTCGATTACATTTTTTTTTAAAATATATATATTTTCAGGGCCCCCGATATATCCATGAGTCATACACAATGCCGTGCCCACTCACTCGGTGAATCAGTAGCCTACCGTAATAACTGAATGTGTAACACTGATTCACAAGCTTTCTTTTGACACTGACGTTATTTATAATGCGTTTTGTGACTACTGTAGCTAATATAAGTCTGGTGGGAACAGAGTTTAACAATACTCATGGTTGAGTCATGCAAAGTTGCAAAGTGTGGTATTTACTCAGTAACATACACACTGCTCAATTTCACCCACAACATTTCCATGTCAAACAGGTATCATAAGACATATGCAAAAAAAAACATCACTGGGACTTACCTTTCCAATAACATTTCACAAACTGCCAACAATAAATTAGATCTAAGTCTTGTTGTCAACGGGCAAAACCACAGCAGAGTAACCTGATACTGCTTTTGTTGTTCATTGTGACACGCAGCACCGGGTAGGATCGTTATTTTCCAACCTCATTCCTTGACTGAGGTACCTGTACGGGTTTGACAGGTTTTTAAAAGGAGGACATCTGCTTATTGAAACTAATGAAAGCCGTCCCTACAGATGATCCAACAACCACTGATAACTTACATAGCCTAGATATTGATAACCCACGTCATAAACAGGCTCAATAACTATTGCAATCCCCAATTCTTTTTTTTTGCTTTAGTGAAATACAAGGCTAGTCTAAAAACGTCAATAGCTCTTTCTCTCTTTCCTTCTCGTCATTAACATTCCAGTGATTCCTGGGACGTTTTTCAGTAAGAAACCGTGGAAACAGGGAGGGCTGGGAAACAGGGAGGGAGGAAGTCCAGGACGGAATATTTCGGAGGGAAAATTATGTCTAGAGCAGGCTATTTTGGCCCCAGTGAAACAGGGAGTACAGTGCAAACCAAGCCCACACAGAACAAACAACATACAGCTCTATTTAATGATTACAAACTTAGCTTGTGTTGAATACTACTGTAAATACATACTTAAATAGGCTCAACTGGACTCTAACTTAAAGTGTAAAATACAAGAGAGTAGAGCAGTGGTCTTCAACCTTTTCTTGCACATTTCTTTACCCATGTTTTATTTTTGTGAACGATAATGGCAAGGAGAAGTAAATAAACATTTTCAAATGAATAGATTTGGGGAAATCATTTTGACATGGCCTATCAGTTAAAAAAAAAAAGGTAACTCCAAATGCATTTTTTGCAAGTAGCTGCTAAGCTGGTTAAACAAAGGTTAGCCATGTGTTGGCAGACAGGCATGTCCAAGTACATAAAACTACTCAAGAGTACATTTTCAAAGCCTGTCAGATACTCCAGTGAGTGTTATTCACTCCAGTTAATATTAAAAGGTTGAGAAATAAAAGTTGTATCATCATTAGAAAGATGATTTTATGATGATATCTATACTGTAGATATGTCATTCAAAATTAGTTGAATTTAGTTGTTTTGTAGTGATATTCAGAAAAACATTAAAATATAAAAAAATATATATTTTATATTTGTATATTTTCGCAGAAGCCCCTGTAGGACTCCTAGGGGTCTGTGTACTTCAGCTTGAATACACCTGGTGTAGAGGCTTTAAACAAAACATGTTGTCACAGAAAAGCTCTCTACTCTAGTCATTTGAACTCTTGCCCCCCGTTTCTACTACTAGGAAGAATTAAGAGGAATGTACTACTAGGAAGAATTAAGAGGTATGTACTACTAGGAAGGATTAACAGGTATGTACTACTAGGAAGGAATAAGAGGTATGTACTACTAGGAAGAATTAAGAGGAATGTACTACTAGGAAGGAATAAGAGGAATGTACTACTAGGAAGGATTAAGAGGTATGTAGTACTAGGAAGAATTAAGAGGAATGTACTACTAGGAAGGATTAAGAGGAATGTACTACTAGGAAGGAATAAGAGGTATGTACTACTAGGAATAATTAGTGTCATACTCACAAATATAACTAGGACAAGGCAGTGAAGACTCTGAAAACATTTATATAACACATGGTTGCTAGGAATTTGTCTTGGTGTTCAAATAAATAACACACCGTTTCTACAGAGAATGAAGCAGCTCATGTTTGGTTGTATGACTAACTGTGTTATACATTTGTAGTGATTGCAAAAGGTGCACTACACTATGTCTATTTATAAACCGGGTAAATTGGGTCCTGGATGCTGATTGGCTGAAAGCTGTGGTATATCAGACAATTTTCCATGGGTATGAGACAAAATGACTTGTTTACTTTTCTAATTATGTTAGTAACCAGTTTACAATAGCGATAAGGCACCTCTGGGATGGTGGTATCCCGACCAATATACCACGGCTAAGGGCTGTATCCAAGCACACCGCGTTGCATTGTGCATAAGAACCATCCTTAGCCGTGGTATATTGGCCTGATACCACACCTCCTCCGGCCTTATTGCTTAAATAGAATATGTGTGTTGTTTCAGAATGACTTATGGTTTTCTTCTGCAGTTTTATGAAAATCTCTCCAAGAGACATTCTGTTCCTTGACATCCCCTCTCACTCAGGTCAAATTTAATGGTGAGTGTACAGGTGGGTGTGTGCGTGTGCATGTGTGTGTGTGTGTGTGTGTGTGTGTGTGTGTGTGTGTGACTAATATAAATAATTCAATGACTCACAGCAGCAGAAATACCTAAATTGCAGTGTTGCATAGCACTGTGCAACACACACACACACACACACACACACCAACCAACCAACCAACCAGCCAGCCAACCAACCAACCAATATTTTACTCAAATTGCCACTACTACTAAGTACCCACTGCCTCACTATTTGGCTTCCATCCCGTTATAAACGCGACCCAACTTCCGCCGCTGACCTCGTCACTCCGCGAGCTTCATGTGTTCGGTAATTAGGCCTTTACAATGAAAACATTGTGCTGGTCAGCCCAGCAGCTAGTCACACTCAGCTGTTGCTATTTGGGGTCTCTATTACAAGACTCAACTAGGCTACAGCAAGCAAAACAACTACTGGAAAACACGATCAAAAGATTTTTGTCGATATAAATAGCTTTCATACAACCAAAACCAAACTTAAAGCCTAAAAACAATATATTATTCTGCTTATCTTTTTGACATTCGTGTAGTCTAATAATAAAATAAAATAACATGAAATAGTTGTCCGCTTTTTTGTTACTTCTTATATAACTTTAAGACAACTTTCCCCTCACACAAAGAGGCTTATCAAACACTCAGCATTAATGACTGGTTACAAAACCGCTGATGTTGAAATATGTTTTAGCTTTGCCACTAAACAGATCAAAAGACACGGTCATTAGTTAAGCTACTCACCAAGAATATGAGATCACCATCTCCTAAATTCAACAGATCAGTTATTAACTTGACGGTTTTATAAACGCGTCAAGGTTTTTGCTTTCCGTGGCACTGGATCGCTGACGGTGTCTGCTCTCTTGTCTCTCTGGACTAGCCTACTGTAGTGTAGTGCGCACATCAACCGTGTGTTCGTCAGCGGAAAACTCCCACTGCGCGACGCTGACGCAGGCGGTCACACAGGAAAGGGGAGCGACACACAATTCTTCCTGCTGCTGTTCACGTTCTGCTACTGCCTACAGCTTCCTGCATTACCTTATCGGTCCAGATAGAATAGAATAGACTATTCTGCCACTGCCTATGTCTTCATGCCTTTGCCGATGACACATAGAGAGATATAATAAGTGGCCTACTGTTCTGTTTAATGATGTGTGTGTGTGTGTTGCCTTCTCAGATGTAGACATTGTGATTTCAAAGCCTCATATTCAGCTCATTGGATTGGTCATAGAGCAGAAAACAGTTGTGGTAGGTAATGGATTGGGTTAGGGAAAGTCATGGGATACACTCTACCCCAAACCCATAGTGTGATTAAAAGGTGCAACACAAAATGTCTCTCTCTCTCATTGTCATGATATTAAATAAACTCATACTATTACAATTTAGTTGATACACGTTATTATGAAACCAAGATTATGTTGACAGTGTGGTTGATTAGTCAGCTTGTTGCTAGGTAGTTTTTCTACTCCCACACTCTGCAGACAGTCCTCTCCTGAGGGGTCTCTGAGTTCAAAGGTCACTAACCCTGTGCCTCAGCATGTTTATAAACCAGTTTCAGCTGGTGCTGTCAGCATATTGCCTTGAGAGAGAGAGAGAGAGAGAGAGAGAGAGAGAGAGAGAGAGAGAGAGAGAGAGAGAGAGAGAGAGAGAGAGAGAGAGAGAGAGAGAGGAGAGAGGAGAGAGAGAGAGAGAGAGAGAGAGAGAGAGAGAGAGAGAGAGAGAGAGAGAGAGAGACAGAGAGAGACAGAGACAGAGACAGAGACAGAGACAGATTTGTGACCTGTTGCCACAAGAAAAGGGCAACCAGTGAAGAACAAACACCATTGTAAATACAACCCATATTTATATTTATTTTCCCTTTTAAACTTTAACAATTTGCACATCGTTACAACATTGTATATATACATATTATGATATTTGAAATGTCTTTATTCTTTTGGAACTTTTGTGAGTGTAATGTTTACTGTTAATTTGTATTGTTTATTTCACTTTAGTTTATTATCTACTTCACTTGCTTTGGCATTGTTAACAAATGTTTCCATGCCAATAAATGTTTAAGAAAAAAGTGATTAAGAAAGTGAAACAATCTCAGACAGTGTTGGATATAACCAAAACGGCGCCACAATGTTTTAGTCTACCACTGTGTAATGAAGCTATTGTACACAAACAAGCTAAACTAAGTACAGAACCAAAGTTGTCCAAACAGACATGACAATGGAGTAGAAATTAGATCATGGAAAATTAAGTAAAACTGTTTTCTGTATAACTACAAACGGAAACTCTAACAGGATTTACATTTGTCAGTCCACTGCCTCCCTGCCTCTCTACCTCCCTCTCTGCCTCCCTGACTCTCTGCCTCCC